>NC_073691.1:151935316-151969426 GCF_029784155.1 Uranotaenia lowii | reverse complement strand
TAGTTTTTACTTCAAACAGCCACAAACATTTCATAAATTTTTTTTAAGTTAAATAAAATCGTTGGGGTCCAGTAAAACATCTATTAAAAATATTTTGCTCTGATTTTTTTACTTCAGATGATTCTGTGCTGAGATACAGTGTCCACCGCAAATCCTGTTTTCTAAAAGGCATCCTCTAAAGTGCTCCGCCACCGGCTCATTTTTTAATATTTTTCTACGAAAAAATTACTAAATGTTCTTTTAACAATGCTTTGTATAATGCAAAAAAATTGAATACATTTGTTTGAAGCTCTGAAAAAAATTCGTGAAAATGGTGTTTTTTTTACCCGTTAGACCCTACTCCCCCCTTAACCAACTAGTAGTGGCAGCTGTAAAAATTTCGGCTTCGTTTCGCCTTTTTCCGCCGTATCATCTATTTTTTGACAACTTTGAACCACCTTACTTGATTCACCTTGGCAGAAGCAGTTCAGCTAGAAAGAAGAAGAAGAAGAAGCGATCATCCTCAAACACGGATTACTGACAGTATATTGGTTTCGAAACTGTTTGACCGATTTAGACCCCTCCCCCTTTCAAGAAAGGGAAAGAGGGGGGGGGGGGGACTTCATAAAATGAAACCAAGTTAATATTTGAAAAACTCAAGAACAAATCAAGCAAATTTGACTAGGAAACGTTTTAAATACGAGAACCTTCTCTAAACCTGGTCAAAGGTTCCCTTTTCGCAGGAGACAAGAGGACGGTCTCCCAAACTTTTTTGTCTTCAACTAGAGAGCTTATCAACCAAATAAGATCAAATTTATTAAATATTTCGGTTTGTGCTTCAAATGTTTCTTCGGTTGGTCATGACCTTTTTATTCTTTCAAAGACTGAAAAGGTGCTTGAAAAAAATAATTGAAACAACTCGAAAACAAATTGAGCCTAATTTGGCATAGTGTTGACATGGGGTCTCTGGTTCAAGACATGTTTCTATAATGGTCCGAGATCTCTTCCTCCTTCTAAAGAATTTACTGGGAGTGAAAGATACTCTCATACAGTGTTTAGTTTAAGTCAAGGGTGGTCAACACTTTTTTCTTTTTTTGAATATCCGTTTTTTCCGGTTCTTCAAAAATAAATCAATTTTTTTCATGGGTTTTGTAGTTCAGGGTGGCCACAACTTTTTCAAATTGAAATTCCCGGTTTTTTCCCGGTTTTCCCGGACAAAAATTCAAGGTTTCCCAGACTTTGATCGTCGATTTTTGTCGGCATATAGCAAAATTTTCAACTTATTTCATTGATTTGGTTGTTTCATAACACTCAAATAATTGAACACTTACACGAATTCGATTTTATTTTAAGTTTTTCATCACATTTATATAAATGGTAGAAAAAATATCCTACACAAAATCGTTATGGGGTTTTAAATCATGTTTACAAATTTTTTGTAGTGTTACAAATATCAATTGTGTTACTACAGCTCACAAAATCCACGTCTCTAGAACTTTAAATTCTTCTGAGGGCGTTCAATCATATAACTTACACAGTAAATTCAGTAAAAATGTTGTTTTTAGACGTTTTAGAGGCAGTAATAAATGCATCTTCAAGTGTAATATAAATTTTCGCTAAACATTTATCATACTGATTCACAGAGGATTGTTTATAATTGCCTATGTTTTTAGAAATACGAGGCAATTATGAATTGTTTGATTACCTATCTGAACTTATCTTTAATGTTTAAATACCAATAACCGTCAAGATCTTGAAAATAAACCGTTATACATAACTTTATCAGTTTCTAAAATCTGTGAATATGAGATTGTATGGGTAAGATTTCTTGTTCCTTTGTCAGTACAAAAATTCCCCATGACTAATTAAGGGAAAATTTTTAAGACCACAAATCGTATCTATCGCAATAGAGGAATCTTATCTAGAAATATTGCCAACACTAAAAATTTTACGTAAAATATAAATTTGAACAGTGTTCATTACTACCTCATGTGAACCTGGGTAGTTATGAACAAAGCATGATCTTTGTTCATGATAACTTCAGTTGACCCTACCATTTTTCGGAGAGCTTGTCTTCTGTTTAAGCTGAGTTAAAAATATATTCTTTAGAATTCAGGACATATTTTTAATACATTGAAAAAGTCAATATTTGCAAAAAAACATACTCTATTTTTGAATTGTTATTATAATTGTATTTTATGCAATTCAGTTAATTTTTGGTCACTGAAAACATTATCGAAAATCGATAATTTCTAGTACAAACTGTTTTTTGTCTGCAAAAGTACAGTCCACGATCTACTTCATAACAAATTTTCAGTAATTTTGCATAGTCATTGACATGTGATTATTTACAAGATGCACTTCTTGTAGGTCAATTCATGGATTTTCAAAGGATTTTCCAAATTTTCATAAAATTGTGTACGTAATTATCCAACTCGGCAAGCCCCGTTGGGTACATTTATGACTCGTGCTAAAAAAACTTTTTGCAATTTGTTGCAATGAATAATTAATTAGAAACCATTCACCAAACATTGTTTTTGCATCTTGAATTCTGACTTCACAAATTTAAAAAAAAAAAAGGGCAACAAGTTACAGATTCTTTATTAAACGATATTGGGGATTATTCAACAAAGTTTGAGATATAGATTAAATTTGAAACATTTATTCTATTTGTATTATTTTAATTTGCAGTTTAAATTGGTTCATATTCGACCTATACTAGTTAAAAAATCTAAACTTCAGGACTCTTGCATTTTGTGTTCAAGATAACATTTTGATACATTGAAATTGCAAAATTTGGAAGAAATTTCAAAAAGAACAATGTAATTTTTTGTAGTAGCCATAAAAAGTAAAAAAAAAACGTTTTTCTAAATCCTCTGCTGCATACGACTCCATATTTGGTTTCGAACTTTTTATTAAATATTTTTAGCATGATTCAGTACTGTCAAACATTGCAAGCTATATTTAAAATTAAAAAAAAAAAACTGATTTCGTACATTATTTTAACAGATAAAATTATTGATAAACAGATCTATTTTCTGGTAGTAAAAATATTTCCATCAAATAAAAATCTCAACGTTTTCATTTTTCATTCAGTAGAGGATTAGCTTAATTTTTAAAGTTAATTATTCAACATATTTTTGTATGTTGAGTCAATTTCTCGGGGTAAAATTAAATAATTGTTCCGGTTAATAATAGAGTTATAGCGTATTTTGTAATGTTCGCTTGGAAACAACCCCTGTACCAGGAAAACAAATCTTATAAATTTCTTCAAACACATGCTAAGCTAAAACCAACTTTAAGGATTTATGCATAAAAAACAAGTTGAAAAGTCGACAAATAAGGTTTTAAAAATCAAAAAAACTCAACAGTGAATTTTCAGAAACTATGAGCTAAGTTATAAAATGCAGATTACAATAAAAACATGATATGTACATGTTTTCAAATCTGTAAAGCCTTGATTGTGCCGTCATGAATTCGAATCATTTATCAGATTTGGTAAAAGTTAGTTCTGATGATATTGGGTTTTAAATTAAATAATTACTAAGTTTTGAGTAAAATACCTCATTGATAAATAATAATCCTCAAGTTTAAAAAAGCAATAGAAAAAATGTAACTATTTGTGACATCATTGAAGAATATTTATGAGTTTTCGATATCAAAGATTTAAATTCAATTTACAACTTTATTGAAGACTTCAAATTTGTTTTGATTTTTAGAAAAATATTTGATTAAAAAAAACTATTTCAAAATATCTGTGAATTCTCATAGTTCACCAGACAGTGAATAACAAACTTAAAGGACGCCACAGTTTTGTCAAAAGTTTCAGTAATTCGCGGTCTACGTAAAAGTTAAATAATCATGTCGCCCTCATATTAGGCAAATTAGCTGTCAACCACCCGGGAAACGGAAGAATTGGAATTTGGTTGACTTGTGCAAACGAAAAGAAGTAAACTAAAAATAAATCAATATTATTGCAATAATTTTGTTGTTCTGAAATAGGTCTTTTTCAACTTTCAAATTCAAAGATTTTTTTATCTTAAATGCGTCACTCAAAACACAAATATATTTTGAGGAAAGTACCATGCAATGTTGAAATATTTTAAGATTTTTGTAGAATTTAAATAGAGTCTTCTATCGACATAAACTCACCCTTATGATAAAAGGAAATATTTTCACTGGTTTTTTTTTATAAATTTTATTTCAATTTTCCTCACGGATCAGGTTAAAAATCAGATCATTTGAATTTTCCGCAAATTTTCAAAGAAATATTAACATAAAAGTGTTATTTGAAATATTCTGAATAAATTATGACCATTGGTCGAAAAAGTTAATTTTCCAATCAGTGCGTTTGATGGGATATGGTTTATATTTTAACTAAGCAAATTTTCGGCGATGTCAATTTATTATTATCAAGACTATTGTCTTATGTTTAACCCTTAAATTAATAACTATCACTGGAAAAATATAATATTAGCATCTTTTCACATTTTCATTCGAAATTCACTTTAATTTGCTTGCTTTTATATGATTGATTTTTTTAAATAATTGTAATGATGTGCGATACTTAAAAAAATTTTAAGAGACTTTTTGAATTTCTGATCTCATTCCTCGAGGAAGTTTTGAACTCTAGGTTCCAGTAAAATTAGTGAGTTTTTATCAATTTAGATGAAGTCTTAAAGAAATCAGAGAGTTGTTAAAAAAATTCCAAACTTATGATATTTTTCTTACACATATTTTAATCGTTAAATTCTTACTTGGAAATTGTATTTTGTAATTTTGAATTCCTGATCTTAGAACCATAACTAAATTTCGGTTTTCTTTTGTTAATTTTCCCGGTTTTGGATCTGAATTCCCGGTTTTCCCGGTTCGATTTTCAATTCCCGTTTTTTTTTCCGGTTTTCCCGGTTTTCCCGGTTCTGTGGCCACCCTGATAGTTCCATTACTACAATGAGTTTGTCTCCACACATTGCAAAACCGAAAATCATATCTATGAGTGTATGTGCGTAGGTGTGTATTTGATTGTAAATGCGCAAAGGTATGTCGATTTTTCCGGTGAATATTGTAAAGCTCCACTGTTTGGTTTCACTCAATTAAGGGTGAAATGCTACACAAAATTCAAAATTCCTTCTTCAATGTCACTTACATTTAATTGGATCTCACACACACTTTGTTCGAACAGCATCAATAGCTAATATAAATCATGTGAGATAAAATAATTAATTCTCAACTATCGATTACTAAAGAAGACCGATGCATAGTTGGTTTGGCTATGTCATTGAGGTTGATTTTATAAAAATCAATTCATGCATGTCTCTCACTCATGTGTGATTTGACTTCACATTTTGTTCAATCTTCATTAGGGTTCAAGGCAAATCAGCAATCCTGTAAGGTTGATTCAACAAAACAACAATTCTGAACTGCCGATTGCCAAAACAGCCCAATGTAATATTTAGAGCAGCTTTGTTCGGATATTAAAATAAACTCTCGATGGAGGATGAAGGCAGGAAAACAAGTTTTGCTCTGCTGGTCAGACGACCATATTTATGGTTGAAGTGATGCGAATTTTCCCTGATGTTGCCATATATTTTTTCTCAGTGTGATGATGAAACTATATGATCGCTATTAAAAGATAAACTTTTTTGTTACTTTGAACCATTTACTCATAAAATGATTGTTTCTCAAGGATAAACACTTATCAATGTACATGAAAAAAGTAAACATTAAAAATGATTTTAAAATTTTCCATTCCGAGGACGGTGGTTCGAAATAAATAATAAATGATTTAGTTTTTACTGCGGCCGTCCAGCTTTTCCTTGCCCGGTCGATGCCTCCGGCTAACATTGGGCTAGGAAAACAATGAAAGAAAATGGTTCGCTCCGCCTTAATAAATTCCAGCGAATAATCTTGACAGCCTGAATCGTTCAGAAACGCGTCGAGAACAATGAGTGTTGATACAATTCGAATACTGAAAAAACAAAAAAAAAAATCCTTCAATTACATCCACCACCCCAAACGGGCACCTTTTCTCGGTCACGGTTTGTGGAATTGAAAGTGAATAAATTATCGTGTGCTCGCCAAGACGCTAGTTGCAGCTGACGGCACCATTCGTATCGGGTACCTTAACGATGGTCGAATACAGACCGGGCGGAACAGAAACGACGGTCAAGTCCGTCGGTATTATCACATCCGCCTTCAAGAGAGAGATGTCCTCCCTCAAGGGCCTCATAAGTTTGAAGGAAATTTGTATCCATTTTTAACATTTCTTAATTTTTGAAAAATATGGAATAGATTTTAAAAAATTTAAGTTTTTTCAATTGGCTTTAGACAAAACTGATTTTGTTATTATTATTATAACAACATTTTTCATGCCAATTATGAAATTTGAGATACTTTTCTCCTGATAAATTCCGAGTTGTTTCGAAAGAAAAATGACTGATACACAAAGCGCCAAAAAAATGGGGAAAAAAGACATTCGCTTCCTTTTTCATTGGCTACCCATTTAACGTAGCCCATTGTTGCGCTTTAACGCTTAACTCGGATCATTCATCACAAAAGTTATGGGCTTGTCTCGAACAGTTAGGTTTTTTGACAAATGACCGTGCTGTTTTTGTACATACTAGTTAGTAGCAGCGATCAGAAACCATCAAGGGGGTGTTGTCTTGCTTGTTGTTACTCGGTTCATTACCATCGAAGAGAAGCATATCGAAAATTATGAAAAAAAATAAAATGAACGTTTAACTTGTACTAATACTTAGGAACAAATTTCCTTCTCAACCATGGAAAAAAGCTGATAAAATAGAAAACGCAATGTTAGATTAAAAAAAAGAATTTTGGTATGTATCAAAAACTTTTGCCAGAATGAAGCCAAATTTTCCCGACTTTTCAAACTGCAATCTGCGGTCTGAAGTCTAAATCTTCTTCATAAGTTTGTTTTCTAATCGATAGTTTCAATCCAAAGTTACTGTGTTTTTTTTGGAAGCGGAAGTCTCATTATGTTTTCATTTTTTTTTTTGCATTCAGCAGGAGACTTAAATTGTACACCTTTTTTCGAAAACACAAGTGTCCATATATTGTATCAGTTTTTTCATAAGCAGTTTGTTTTTTTTCTCTATTCAAACCTCTTAAAAAGTTTCAATCTGTCTTAACAATTTTTTTGCAAACGGAAGTCTCATTCTGATTTCATTTCTCGATTCGCACTCCTTTTTTTCATGAAACCATGGCACAAATTTTGGTTACAGTTATTTTCATAAGCAGGTTGTTTAATTTTTTTTTCATTTCAAACCTCTTCAGAAGCCTCGATCTTTTCTCTCGATTTTTTTAATCGGAAATCTCAATGTACTGTTACAGTGTGTTTCTTTAGCAAGTGGAAGTCTCAATCTGTTTTAATATTTTTTTTTTTCAAATAACAGAAGATTCAATTCAAAAACCCGTTTTTGCAAGAAAAATTCTCATACCATTTTTTGTTTACGGGCCAACAGTAGATCTGCAAATAAGCTAATTTGGAAAGAGTTGGAATCGAGTTAGTTGAAAAATTTGTTTTCTCCAGGGAGAAACCTTAACCTGCTTTACTTGATAGTCTTGTCTCTAACTGTTTAAATTGATGGCTTAAATATTTAAAAAATGTAGGGAAATTGAGGATTAAACGGCCATAACTCCATGTTACGAAGCGTGCGGTGACTCAAACTGCCCTCATCCGATTCCTCGAAGAATAGCACTCAACAAGATAAGGCTCATATTGTTTTAAATTTGAAGTACGAACATGATTTTTTTGAAATATTTGAAAACTGTTGGGTAATTGAGGGTAAACAGCCATAACTCCATATTCCGTTGCGTGCGATGGCTCAACTAGCCTTCATTCGATTCCTCGAAAAAAACTCACCAGATAGTACTCATTTGTTCTAAAATTTTCCTGTGCGAACACCTTTTTTTCTGAATGAGTTTAAACATTTTTGGGAATTGAGGGAAAATCAGCCATAACTGCAGTTTTGGATGCGTACGGTGGCTGAAATAGCCTACGATTGATTTCTCGAAAAAAAAAAACAATCACAAGATAAGTCTCATTTGGTTCAAAAATTTCATGTCAAATACTTGTTTTTTTTTCTGAAATAATGGAAAAATGTAGAAAAATGGTGGGTAAAAACAGCCATAGCTCCATTTTCTAAAGCATGCGTTGGCTCAAACAGCAATTTTTCGATTCCTCAGAAAAAAAAACTCATAACATAAGTCCCATTTGATTTAAAACTATGAAGTCCGAACATGCTTTTCTGCAATATGTAAAAAAAATAGGGGAATCAAGGTTAAAACAGCCATAACTCCATTTTCTAATGTGTGCGATGGCTCAAATAGCCTTCATTCGATTTCTCGAAAAAAATCACACTAGATAGGTCTCATTTTTGATCCAAAATTTTCCAATCCGAACAAGCTTTCTCTGAACTATGTTAAAAATGTTGGGAAATTTAGGGTAAAACGGCCACAACTCCATTTTCCAATGTATGCGTTGGCTCAAACAGCCTTCATTTGTTTCCTCGGAAAAAAATTAAACAAGATAGGTTTCTTTTAATACAAAATTTCTAAGTCCAAACCTGTTTTTTTCTGAATTAATTGTAAAATAAAGAGGAATTGAGGGTAAAAACAGCCATAACTCCATTTTACGATGCGTGCGGTGACTTAAACAGCCTATACTCGATTCCTTGGAAAAAACCACATAAGATAAGTCTCATTTGGTTCAAAATTTTCTAGTCCGAACCTGCTTTATCTGAACTATTTGAAAAAAATGTAAGGGAATTGAGGGTAAAACAGTCAAAACTCCATTTTCCAATACTTGCGATAGCTTAAACAGCCATTTATCTGCGAATTTTTGGAGAAAATTACACAAGATAGACCTTATTTGGATCAAAATTTTCAAGTCCGTACTTACTTTTTTCATAAATAATTAAAAAATATAGGGAAATTGAGGGTAAAATCAGCCATAACTCCATTTTCCGAAGCGTGCGGTTGCTCAAACAGCCTTCATTTGTTTCCTCGAAAAAAAAAAATCACGCAACATAGGTCTATTTTTGTTTAAAATTTTTTAGTCCAAATTAGTGATTTTTCCAACTTGTTTACAAAATATAGGGGAATGAGGGGTTAAAAAGGCACTATATCTCAGTTCGTAAGCTTGTGCGGCACCTGAAACTATGTCGAATCAATTTTCCGGACATTTTCACTAAAGGAAAGTATATTTCAATAACGGATGAAAGAGCCAACATCTTCCAGGTGTCAGCAATAATCAACAAATACCAGAAAAGTTCCAAATTTTCCATTGTTGAAAATGGAGTGGTGATATCTAACGTTTCTTCACTGAAGAAAATCATTTGTAATTATTTTTCTAATACTTTCAAACCCACATACATCCCACAAGATCAAATAGAGGAATCAATAAATTTTTTGAATGGGTTACCCAATAGATTGTCGCAAGAACAACAAGTCAACCTCTTGGCACCAATAACTGAAGATGAAATAATGGCTGTACTGAAAAAAGCTTCGAAGAAAAAATCTCCAGGCCCTGACGGCTTGAATTATGAATTTTATTTGAAGAATTTTGATTCAATTAAATTTGAGATGAGCGCTCTATTTAATGGTTATGTACAGGGAACCATCATTCCTCCTAAAGAATTTACAGCTGGAATTATATATCTGATTCCCAAAACAAAAGATCCCACGAATCTTGATAACTATAGACCTATAAGTCAACTGAATACAGACTACAAAATATTAACAAAAATTTTGTACAACAGAATTGTTTCGGTTTTACCGGATATTATAGGTCCAGGCAGGCAGCGTGTTTGCCTGATAAATCCTGTGTAAGCAATTTGAAAGACGTCCGAAAATTACTTGTTAAAACTAATGACTCTAGACGATTCAAGGGGTTTTTGATTAGTCTCGATTACAAGAAAGCCTTGTCAATCATGAGTATTTATGGGCAATTCTAAGGAAACTGGCATTCCCGGAGAAAATAATACAGTGTTTGAAAATTTGTATAGCAAAGCAACCTCAAGGATCATATTCAATGGTCATCTAACAGAAGAAATTCCTATCAAATCCTCAGTAAGGCAAGGATGCCCCTTAAGCATGTTGCTGTTTGTTGTTTATGTTGAGCCATTGATCCGTAAAATATACGACAATATACAGGGTATAACGACCTATGATCAAACTCTAAAGATAATCGCTTACGCTGATGATCTCAACATCTTCGTGAGAAGCAACGAAGAATTTGATTTGATCCTTCAAACCATTAACTCTTTCACCGCTTTTGCCAATATCGAAATAAATACTGATAAGTCTTGTTATATGAGATTTAATCAGTGTTTTGGAGGTCCTCATCTGATTAAAGAGTCAAGCCAAATCAAGATTCTTGGAATGGAAATCACCCACAAATGGACAGAAATGATTAATTTGAACTACAACCGTTTGGTTCAAAGTTTGACACATCGACTTTATCAACATGATAGCCGAAAAATGAATCTAGTGGAATCAGTTTGGTTTTTGAACTTATTTATTCTTGCAAAAGTTTGGTATCTAGCACAAATCATCCCCCCAAGTAACAGACATCTCGCAGAAATAAAGTCATTGATCGGAAAATATCCTGGCGTGGAATGATATTTAAAGCAAATCGAGATCAACTTTATCTACCGTACTGCGATGGAGGTTTAAATTTAATTGATCCAGAAGGGAAAACAAAGGCTTTGTTTATTAAAAACTTGTTAACAAACGATGATGGAGCCTTTATGTTAGAACACCCTCAACCCCAAAGATTTTGTCGGAACACTAGAGAATGGATCGTCGAAGCAAGAAGAATCAAAGAAATGCAACACCTCGATACCTCGAAAAAAATTTATTGGAACTTCATAAATGAAAAATCCATAAAACCATCAGCTATGGAACGATTTCCTGACATGAAATGGAAGGAAATATGGATCAATGTTAATTCAAAACTGATTTCCAGTGCAGAGCGGTCAAGTATGTTTATACTTTTGAATGATCTCATCCCAAATAAAGCAAAATTAAAAGCATACAACATTGGAGGTCTGCAAGACTGCCTATGTGGAGAATGTAGTTTAGAAGACACTAATGAACATGAAGCTTAATTTTCATAAGCCTGAAGATCTGTTAAGTATAACTGTAAGAAATAATGAACAACCCTTGAAAGCAGGTATTTGCTTGGTCATCTGAACAATCAGTTTTCTAATAACAAAGTACCCTAATAGTAGTATGTTCGAGTTCAAGAGAAATTTTATAGAGTGGAGATGGAAAAATAGGAATCAAATTGTAAAGGAGTTTGGAAATAATCTGTATATAGTAATGTAAAATGGATTTATTTGTTGTGAACTATGGTAATGTAGGTAAATAAAATATGATTAATTAATTAAAAAAAAAAAATAGATTTGATTTATGTTAGAGGGAAAATATTGAATTTCTTCGCGGTTTATACACTTTTTTCCCAATTGTGTATTGTGAGGTCATCGGATCGGATTCATGAGAGATTGTTGAGGAAGAATTGTTAGGCTACCGAACTGGGGATCCAGTAGAAGGTCGTCGAACCGAGAGCAATTGGAAGGTCGTTTCACCAGGACCCGTTGCCATCGGGCTGAGAATCTTCTGGAAGGTCCTGGAGCCAGAAACCATTTGAAATTTGTCAAAACAGAAGCCATTGAAAGATCTTCGGGTTGAGAATTCATTGGATGTACCGGCAGTAAGCTCGTCAAACATGAGTCACTGAGAGGTCGTCGCGGACCACTGGCACAGACGAACGCCGAGCCATGGAAGGTCGTTCAATAAGGAATCGGAAGGTCGGCCAGGGATACTTTGCCAGGTTGTCGAACCAGAAAGCCATTGGAATATAATCCACTGCCATGGAAGGTCTTCGGACCAAGGATTCCCTTGAAGGTCGTGGAGTTAGGAGCCACTGGAGGGCTGTCGGACAAGGAAGCTATTGGAATGTCATCAAGCGGGGAAAAGTGTCGGAACGAGGGCAATTGGAAGTTCGTAGTACCCGTTCGAAAGGAGTCAGTCGGGCAGGAACTACTGAGAGGCGGTGGATTAGTGCCATCGAAGTTCGTCAAGTCGAAACTATATGGAAAGTCATCTAAACTGAAACGACTGACCAGCTTTCGTTTCCTCTGGAAGCCATTGGAAGGTTGTGGGACCGGCAGTCATCGTAAGGACTTCAAGTTGGGACTCCATTGAGAGTTCGTCTGACCGGGAGCAGTTGGAAGGTCATCGGACAGGAGCTTCTGAGAAGTCTTTGGAGCACAGCCGTTAAAAAGTCACTGAGCCGAAACCATTGTAGGTCGTCCTGCTAGGTCAGCAGACCAAGAATACTATAGAAGGTCATGTCTGCAGCCTGGAGCCACTCGAAGGTTGTTGTTGGAATTTGAAGTTTTTGGAAGTTCATCGAGCCGAGAATCCATTGTTGGAACGAGAGCAATTGGAAGGTCGTTGAATCACGATCCGTCGAACAGAAGTTTCTAAGATATCGTAGGATCGGAGCCATGTGAGGTCTTCGGGTCGGAAATCTTCTGGAAGGTCTTGGAGCTCAGATTCACTTTAAGGTTGCCGGACCGGGAAATCATCAAAAGATGTTCGGCCTGGGAATCTATAGCAGGTCGTCGGACATGAAGCAATTGGAAGGTCGTCGAACAGGACTACCGGGAGATCTTCAAGCCAGAAACCGTTGGGCTAGGCCCTAGGCAGTCCGGCTAGAAATACTCTGTCGGACCAGGAAAGCCATCGGAAAGTCGTTTAGTCCCATCCATTGACAGATCGTTGGACCAGGTTGCGTCAGACAGGGACCATCGAGAGGTCGGTGGAACAGTGACATAGAAGGTCGTACACCCAGAAACCCTTGACAAGCCTTCGGACCAGAAATACTCTGGAAACCCATCGAACTGTGAATACCTTGGAAGGACCGGAAACAATTCAGTGGCCATCAAACCAGGAACCTCTTCGAAATTCATTGGACCAGAGCCTTCGGAATGTCGTCAGGCCGAAACCAGTGTGAAATTTCTAGGACCAAGAGCTTTCGGGAGGTGGACGAACCGTTATAAAAAGGGTTAACATCATTCCATTTCCTAACAACTAATAGAAAAGTCTGATTTTTTTTTTGAAAAAAAAAAAAAGATTAAGACTATAATCATACATCTGGCAAGCCATACACATACTATCCTTTTTTTATAGCACGCACTGGCATGTGTTCATTCCATTTTTTTTAGGTGCCCGTTTTTAGGTCACGAATGCTTTATTATAACACACTATCGACGGTATTAATAACCATAAACAGTTATGGGGACTACGACCAGAAAAAGTTGTCGGGAGATAAGTTCCCTGGGAACGCTTTAAGAGAAATATCGCTGACCGGAAGATCTAGTGATTGTCAGTGAAAAACTAAGTAAAACGAAAAGACTCGATGCACATTACGGCACTTAAA
Organism: Uranotaenia lowii; assembly: GCF_029784155.1. NCBI lineage: Eukaryota > Metazoa > Arthropoda > Insecta > Diptera > Culicidae > Uranotaenia > Uranotaenia lowii. The sequence goes on along the minus strand of NC_073691.1, from coordinate 151,955,979 downwards.
AATTATCACCCAAAACTATGAACAGTCGTACGATTAGCAAGAGAAGTAAATTTCACTAGGTGAACTCTCCAAAGCAGAATACCTCGGTTAACCCTCCGATGGCTTAAGCTTTTAGAAAAAAAACTAGCTTTTTTTTAGGAAAAACCCCTGACTCATTGCAGGGTTTAAAATTTACGCCAACTTGCTGCCGACGATGTAAAATGATATTACCTACTATGAAAAAATTTAGTTCATGTCATGGTTTTCTTTGCTGTCTTCTCATTTTCGCGCACACCTAAGCTGATTCATTCAAACGGCCAATGAACTAAACGGTTTGGGCTGACGTGATGTCGTTTTACTAGTATACATCATTTCTCGCCGGTTCCATTCAATGTTTCGAGAGTGACTAATTTTAATGGGGCTCCCCTTCCTCCCAGCCAGAGTTTTCATTTGTTTTTTTTTCAGTTTGTGTGCACCGGGAAATTTTTTTCTGATTACAATTCGGGTGATTCATGGGAAAGCGCCCGGCAGCTTTAAGAAACGGTTTCTGATTCTTGCCAAAGTACAATAGCAACAACATCTTTAAAGTTTTCTTTGTCTGACGACTAGCTTTATGGGAATGTTTACACCCAAAATTGATTAACACGAGGATGCGATAAGGGAAACACTCGAATGAGATTGTATGAGGTTGATGTTGGTTTTGATGAGCATACCTGTCGGCAAATCAGGAATGTGTCGCTCAATTTTTTTTGCTTTATCGAATGTTGTAGTCAGTCAGACAAGATTTGCCAAAAAAAAAAACAAAATGGTTTACGAATTTTATCGGCCAGCCGATCGATAAACAATTAAGCTAAAACAAAAAAAATGTTTCGCCCCGCAATTACGTAAGCTTGTCATTATCACCGGAAAATTTTATTTTTGAGGGCATCCCGAAACTTGGTTCTCATTGATTATAATTTTTCATTGAGATGAGACGAGGCAGCGTTCGAACCACCGTAGTAAACCTGTTTGGAGCAGGTTTACTTTTGATCAAAGTCTTCTTCGCGAGGCAGTTTTTGATTCATGAATGAGGAGATCGGCTGTGTGCCAATTTTGGTTGACGGTTGACAATTAACTCAAAGCGCTAGTTTATGTTTTTTTGGTTACTTTAAAAATGGCAAGACAATTATCAATTTTCCTCACCCTGTTCCAGGTGTAGTTGTATCGAAACATGTGAAATTATGTCAACTTACCAATTCATTTGAATTTCGCGGAATGTTTAAAATATAATAAAAAATTGTAAAAAATGATGAGAACTTGGAGAGAAATGATTTGTTTCAAAAGTAATCCAAAGTATAGTAAGTAATTTAACGTCTAATAATTTGTAGCAAAAACTACCTCTGAAAGAAGTGATCTATAATCAGATTTGTAGATACATAGGATAAATTTGGTACATTCGACCATAACCGGAATGGCTTATGTTTGTAATGCTTCTTTTTTGGTCCTTCGAACCGGATTGGTGTTAGTTGAAAGAAACAGAAAGAGAAACAGAATTTGGCTTAAACTGTGAAAATTTAATGGAAATCATCGACTCAAAAGCAGATAAAGCGGTTATTTGAACATCCTAAAGCATTGATGGACAACACATTCAATTGACATCAGTGCTAGATGTCTAGCGAGGTATTGCATGACTACTTTTCATGCAATATTTCGCGAGGCTCCAGCAGTGATGTCAATTGAATTGAAAGTTCATCAATGCAAAAAGACGCACCCCTTTTAAACAGTTAATAACTTTTTTTCCTAATAAGGCCGGAACAAATTTCAAATCCTTCTTTTGTCACTCGGAGTTGGAACATCGCGAGGGGGGGAGGAACAATAAAAAATAATGCGAAAAACAAACAAATTGGAATAAATTGCACGGAAGCTTGTATGCAACCAAATTGCATACAATATCGTTGCACAAAACTTATAAATCAAGTATTTTTTTATCGAATAATTCAATCAAATCAAGAAATCAAAAGGTGAACTAACTTCCATCTTCATTAAATTTGTTTTTTGGTATTTTAATCTTTCCGATATATGAATTTTTTATCGAAATTAACAGAAATTACTACAAACTTTATTTATTTCCCCCTTCGGGTTTTTTAAAATTTCGAAGGGGAGGGGGGGGGGGGTGACAAAAGAAGAAATTGATATTTGTTCCAGCCTAAGATACGAAGTTATGGTCTTCGAAAAAGTTATTCAGCGGAAAATTTCTTTTAGAGAATTCATTAATTGGACAAAAACCATCAGCTGGCTCGATTCTTCAGAAGAAACAAAAATGATGTTGATTTTTCAGTACAAAATATACAATTTTCCCATATACAAACTTAAAAGTTTAAATTAACTCATGTGAACGCTACTTGAAAACACTGCAAAAAAATCATGGATGAGTTTTTGACCATGACGAAGCATTTTAGTTCCCAGGGTTTGAGAAATTGAAAAATGACTCCAAATCGATTCAGTCTAATGTGACAACATCAAAATTTTGGATTGACCAGAATACGCGTTAATGCGCCAGAAATAATAAAGGTTTTTTTTTATTTTCTCTTAAAAAAAAAATTAAAATGTCAAGGTCTTTGAGGGCCTCACGTTGCACAAATCGAACGGGTTTTTTGGGACGACATCACCTTATAGTTTTCGCTATAACAGGACCAATACAATTTATACACCCATAGAAGAGGTTGGCAAAATTCAATGCCTATTAAGCCTATCTCTGTGCTGAAAATGCGCTGATATGATTGAAAAAGCACTATTGGCATGAATACTCGAGCTCCCAAGCAAAATTATCCTATGACCACTACACTTAAGCGAAACAAGAGAAACATGTTAAGGGATTTTCACCATATTGAATAATTCATAAAAAAAAAAAAAAAATAGTGAGAATCGAACTCACTGCAACATCTCATTTCGGCTTGCCAGTCCGATGTCTTACCCAGTGTACCATTTGAGTCGGTTAACAAACGAATGTTTATTGCATAGTCTTTCATCTTTGATGGGAAAGGGATGAGAATGGGAGGGGGACAGTCTTCACGGTACAACATGGGTGCGAAGTGCACGCAAGTTTTTGTACTTACTTGCACACAACTTTTGAGGCGCAAGTTCAACACGCACCCATTTAAACTCAACGCACTCAAAGTGTAGGGTGCAAGTTCGAGCTCGTGTTCGAACTCGGGTGCGAACCCGTGTGCGCGCATCCATGTTCAGAATCCAGGAAACGGAATCAAATGCAGAAAGTGTAAGCGCTTGAATCTTAGGTAACTTTTTTGTTTCAATTCCAATCGTGATACTGTCTTCGAGTAAAATGTTTGTCTTGATTTAGGCTTTGAGAAAATTATTTTTAAAAATCAATCGGCTAGTGGATAAAAAAGTTATTAATGAAAAATCTGATTTTTGTGCATCTCTCGAGCAAAATATTTCTTAATCCTATTCACGCGTGAGGCTCAATCGCAACCCCTTCCGATGGTCAGATTTTGCTTAATTAGGTTTGTGAACTTCTGGTAAGGCAATGTTTAATTTTAGCTTGGAGCTGGTTAGATTTACCATGTTTTATTCTTCCTATGCTAATATTACTTACGTAAAGTAACCATAACCGGAAAAAACTATGTGTTTTTGAAAAAAAAAAGTTCTATATTTCTTTGATTTGATTCCAGAATTCTGTGACAAGATTCTGTGATGTTTTAATACGATTTTCACTGAAAAACATTTGGCATATGCTTATTTTTACAATAAATATCATAGAAATCACAAAACAGTGTTAACTTTATAACATTTTCGTGAATTTGATTCAGAAATAAAAAGTAAGTATTGGTATGAAAATTTATAAGTTTGGAAAAGTATTCAAAATACCAAAAATCTGTAAATATTTTGTTCTATGACATAGAATCTGTGACGAAAATATGCTCAAAATTCTGTGAAATTATAGATTATTCTGTAATTTCGGCAACCTTGACCATAACTTCTACAACTTTCAACTGATTTTTGATAAATAAGAACTTAAAATTTTTGTTTTATATCAACATGCAAGTTCTGTATAAAACAAATAATATAAGAATGTTACCATCGCAATAACTTTTCTGTTCCAAGTCCATTCGGATTACAGTCTTCGAGTGAAATATTTTTCTAAATTCAGGCTTTAAAGCCTGATTTACCATGTTTTATGAAAATTATCTATAAAAAGCAACCGGCCAGTGAAGAAAAAAGTTATTAATGAAAAACCAGTATTTTTTGTTCCTCCCGAACAAAATACCTCAAAATCCTATTCACTTTTAAGACTCAAGCAGCCCTCCCCATGGTCACATCAATCTGAAATTTGGCATGTTGCCACACTAATACTTAACGTTGACTTGGAGCGAGTGAGATTTACCATGTTTTATTCTTCCTATACTATGATAAGTACACCGTGGTTCGCCAAATTATTCAAAAATGCAAAATCTCCTGTTATGGTAAAGTAACCATAACGTTTTCAATTTTCAAGCGATTTTGATAAACAACCACTTGAAATCTTTATTTTAAACTGATATTTAAGTATGAAAGAAATTTTTTAACATATTACCTTCGAGTCCGAAACTAAAGCTGAAACAAAATTTTCTCTATTAAAATGCGTTTTTTATAAATTTTTTCTATCAGAAAGTCACTAATATCAACAATACTGTTAATCATACTCAAAAATAAAGTTTGCATGATCGATAGAAAATTTATTCACCTTTAATAAGCAAATAAGAGATTACGAATTCACGTTATGAATTAAGAGATATTTGAATTTCAGTACAAGTACTTTTTAGTTTTTTTCAAAATTTCATATTTTGAGCATAACTTAAAAACTGTTCTACTGAGATTTTTTTAATTTCATTCTCCGATTCAGGGCTTGTGATATAGCTCAGTTAACAAGTCTGTTGTCTCGTGAGCCGATGTCCGCGAGTTCGAGCCCAAGACTAAACATCGAACACAGTTGTACCGGATAGTTTTTCAATAAAGATCCACCAACTGCAACGTTGATAAAGTCGCGAATGCCATAAAGATGGTAAATCGCCTATAATCGAAACAACAACAAAAAATCTCCGATTCAGAGCCCGATATCACATTAAAATTATAGGTGATTTAAACGAAGTTTGAAAGACGGTAAAAACATAATTTCATGTACGACTAATTCAGTCTACAAATACTCGAAAAATCAAGTACGGCTTATTATGAACTTTTGAGAATGATGAACATAATCTTTCCATGAAGTAATTACGTAAAAAATTTATTGTCCTGGTATTACCAGGGCTTTTATAATTCATATAACGAATTAATTGTAGAACAAATAAAAAAAATATATGTACATAATTCTCAATTTGATAGGTGTACAATAAAATGAGGTATTAAATTTTTTCAACATCTTACCAGTGGAAAGTTACCACTATGAAATCTATTCAACGAATCTTCTAAACTATTATGATATTTATTTTTTTTCAATTTTTGTCAGTTTCATAGTAAAAATATTTGTTGTCATTTCTAACCCTTCAAGTTCGGGTCAATATGAACCGAAGCGCACATTTCAAACATCTTGAATATCATCCCAATATACTGAAGAACTGGGATTTTTGAAAGACCCATATATGTACTTTCAAAATGATAATCAAATTAACAACAAAAACTAAAATTAAATTTAAAAACATCGGAGAAATTAAATATAGCTAAGCAAAGCCAAAATTATATGTCGTTTTTAAAGTAAAACTTTTTTTTCTAGTGGAAGATCCCACTTTCATTGGATCCCAACATATCTAAACATTGTCGGATAGATGTATTCTTGAAAATTCCTAACATCAATGAAACATTCAAATACTGCTAAGCTGTCAGAAAGTATGAGTATTTTGAAAATAAAATTGTTTTTTTTTACTTTTTTTCTGTCTGAATAAGTTTCCTTAAAGCAGGTAATACAAATCGACTTAATTTTGAAATGTTGAGTAGTTTGAATAAGTAACCTACACAATGAATATCATATCATAAAATTCGAATAACATTTACGGCCTGGGGAACGCCATCAAACCGCAACTCAAATTTCCCCGAAACGGATGTTTTTCGAACAGCTTTGAAAGGTTAATATTTTGCAAATTTTTGCCATTTTTAATATTCTTGGCATTTTTTTAAATTTTCATCTTTTTTTTTTAATTTAGGCATTTTTAATGTTTTTGTCAATGTTGAAATTTTGAATATTTGATCGTTTTCCATTTCTGTCAATTTGATCTTTTTTTTTCATTTTCAATCATTTAAATATTGCATAATTTTATATGTTTTCTACTCGCCATGCGATTGTTTATCCATTTTATGTTTGCATTTTTTAATACCTCATAAATATAAATATTGTTTCATAAAGTTTGCAGAGCGAGAGTTGAAACGGCAATTCCCAATTATTTCATAAAATCCGGTTTTCTGAAAAACAATCTAGTTCCAGACAAACAAATTTTCGGCCAATTTTTTCCTTCGTTTTCTTGCTAACGGACAAAAAAAATTTATCAACAATTTTCAAAAACCAACCATTTATATATTTCGGTTTTAGCACCTCATGCATAACTCCAAAAATGCTCAAAAAACAGCAGTGAAAAACTAACTGAAGAAAACTGTATTCAACTCCCATGCATACCTAGGCAGACACATTCAATCTCAGCTCAGCCAACCACTATGAGTACAAAACTCGGTACGAACCCGAAGCGAACCAGGGTACGAACATCGGGGCGCGCACTCGGGTACAATAAATGTGCTCGAGTTCAGGTTCGAACTAAACCCAAGTACAAGCTTGTGTGCAAGTTCAGAGAAAACTTGCGCCCGGAATTCCGCACTCAAGTTCGCACTCGGTACATGTTTTCGTGAAGACTGGAGGGGGATGGTGTGTAAATGGGAAACTAGAAACTGTTTTCTATTGCCGGCCGTTTTACATACACACGCACAGATCATCTTGGCCGGTGGTTTTTGCCGTCAGTTGGAAACAAAGAATGTTTTTTCTATGGCCGGTTTACATAGACACACAGCGCTCGGAACATCATTCGACTATATCCTTGCTGGCTGATTGTTTCCATCCTGCTTTGTCTTGTGATAGGATGTTGTATATGTTTTTGTTTTGTTTTTTTTTCAGGCATATACAAAGCGGTTGTGCTGGGAGGACAATGCCAATTGTTAGAAAGTTTGTTAATGCCGATCCGGCATAGAATCTTAAACCGATAATTCCACGTCCAAGTTCATTATTGGAGTAGAGTCTGATTCGGGAGTTTACAAACCCCATAAATACTTTTTCGTTCTTAAATGTATGTTTGTATGGTTCCCCCATCGGTAGCACACACAGACTGTACATGTCTGTGTAGCCTGGCCCTCGATTTTTTCGTAGGCGTCCAGGGCCGATGCACAGTGGTCCAAAAGGGCTTAAAGTGGAACATTTTTCGTAGCGCCTCTGTTTTAGATCTTATCTCTTAAAAGTCTTCAGAACATTTGCTTCTTCAAACATGCTTCATAATTTTAAAGTAACAAAAGTTAGTCAAAGTCCACTATAAAAATAATTGAAAATTCCAACTTTTTTATTTCAATAGATATAACTTAACTTTACACTACAAAGTTGTAGAATACGTGAAAATATGAAACTTTGTTGAACACATCAAAACTCTATCTTTTTTAAGAGTAGAGTTATAAAAGTTTTATTTTGAAAGTTATTCAAAAGTTAGTTTTTTAAACTTAACTATAGTTAGATGAGGATTGACATGAATAAGGTATTGTGAACATTTGTTGGGGCATTCAAATCACACATTTTGCACAAGATTTCAACATTCTACGACGTTTTCTAGCCAATTTAATGCTACTTTAAGTACAAGAAAAATGCTAAATGCATCAAAAACATGATAAACATGAAACATGAAAATTAAAAATGTCTACACATTGTCAAAAATTGACTACAAATCACGTCAATGATAATAAAAAAAAAAGTTTTTTGTTAAATAAGTGAAAAATTTGGGAAAAAACCGTTCGATTTTGGCAAAAACCAAAAGAGGCCTGTTTCATACGTTCTGTCAGAATTAAATTCCAATCGAGAAGACAAACCACATTCTGCCTGCCCCTTATCGATTGCGCACCTTCTGCCCCAAGTTCACTTCACTCGCCAAAAATTTTGTAACGGTTGTTTCCCCCCACTCGGCTGGGCTTTCCGATTTCGGTTGAGACCACTACTAACCTCCACCACAAATAGCTTATGCCTTCACAAGCGGCAAGACGACAACAACAACATCAAAAACAAAACCAACGACAACAACAGCGCGCACAACGAATTTGTCAACTTGTTGTCGATGATGGGCGATATTTTCGGGTACGAAATGCTCCTCGTCGGTTCGGTTGTTGGGTCATCGGCGCATCGGGTGTGTTCGGTTAAAGTGGCGAGTTGGCGAAAGTGTGAGGGAGGAGAGGAGCGGATGTGATTTAGGCGTAGCCGTGGTTGTGCCACACGCCAAACCTGATGCTTCGAATCGAAGAGACGAAGGAGACTCGTTGGTGCGAGAGTGTATTATGTAAAACATCAGAATTCGGATTTGGGGTCATTCGCCCGAGTAAAATTGGGGAACGCCGTTTGTTGATGGGGCGGGCACACATTCATTATGCACGATGGCTGCGTTGTTTGGGCACTGTTGCGAAATTTTGTTCTCATTCAAATCGAACCTCGGAAGATTCCTATAAATAAGTGGCCGAGTTACTCAATTGAGGGAAGATTGCATTAGCCGTAGATATGCGGAAGTAGGTATGGCCGGTTTCGTCATCACTCCTCCCGAGAACATCTGAATGACATCTTGATAAGCGTTTGTCTAAATTATGCAAACAGCCCATTCAACCATACGTAAACAATACACACAAACAGCCGGAAACCTAGTAAGCGAGCACTAAGCAGCTGCGCGCATTAAGCCACTCGGTATTTAGTCGATGCAGCTACCTATCGAAGCGTCCGACGCCATTTCATTGAGCTGCCTTCTGCCTTACAATCGCTAGTCTACTGATAAGCGGCTTTTATTTTGTTTTGTTTTGATTTGGCTGACTGATTGCATCGCCGTGCGCACCTTCGGAACTTCACACCAGGGCCAAGAACAAACAGCTGAGCTGCAATCGATCGAATGTCGAGGTTCGATAGCAGAACAAATTGGGTGGCAATTAAGCGTTTTGTTTTCCAACGTTGAGTTGGACGAAACAAAACACCGTTCCGCAATGAAATCGGTGAAATCTTTTATCGTTGAATGTTTGATCATTTAATTTTACCGCAACAAAAAAGGAATTCGATCAGTCCTTAGAAATCCATTAGCCAAGGACTGATCGAATTCAAACAGATAAACAGAAACTCCAGAAAAGCTGGACAGTGAGACCGATTCTGACCTCAAAACCTCACACACCTCACAGCATATGAAAACATCCTTTCCCTAACCTTTTTTTTTTTGTTGCTTACTTACTTAAGTAAGTAAGTAAGTAAGCAACAAAAAAGTAAGTAAGTAAGTAAGTAAGCAACAAAAAAGGTTAGAGAGAGGATGTTTTCGTATGCTGTGAGGTGTGTGAGGTTTTGAGGTCAGAATCGGTCTCACTGTTCAGCTTTTCTGGAGTTTCTGTTTATCTGTTTGAATTCGATCAGTCCTTGGCTAATGGATTTCTAAGCTTGAACGATAAGAAGTAAAACTGGCTTGAAGATTCCATTATTGCATGCTACTCAGCTTAAACGTTCTTTCCTTCTTCAACGGCAAATATTTTTAACAAGTAAGACTCACTGTGATTTGTTATCTTTTTATGATTATGATCAGAGTAGACTTTTTTTCATGAGAAGAATCGAGCAACACTGCTGGAGCAAATCGTACAGTCATCATAACGCCTTAGTGTTAAGTAAATTAGATGTCTTCAAAGAAACATGAAGTTTCACTGAGATCCTATAGATATGAGTGAGTGTTCGTTAAAATATCGTAGCAATTGAGTTTGAAATGTTCTGATTTAATTATCTGCATTAAATTTTCTAACTTTTGCCAAAATTTATTAAGGGTTACTAGATTGAGGGTACCTATACACGGAGGCTTTAAACTATACATTTCCGGTTGATTTCTCACATTCAGCTATAAATATGATAGATTCTACTGTAATGAAATAATTGACTGTACTGTCAATATGATAGATTCAACTACAATTGTATGATTGAATTAAGGCATTCAACTATAAATATAATAAATTCAACAATATATTCCTTGTTGACCTCTCACATTTAACTCAATATATCATTGATTCAACTGTAATGATATCATTGATTTAACTGTAAATATGATAGATTCAACTAAAATTGTATGATTGATTTTGGGCAATCAACTATTAATATAATTGATTCAACTATACATTCCTGGTTGCTCTTTGACTTTGTTGACATTCAAGCATAAATATGATAGATTCAATTGTAATGGTATAATGATTTAACTGTAAATATGATAGATTCAATTACAATTTTTTGGTTGATTTTAGGCATGCAACTATAAACATAATACAGTACCGTTCATAATTGTATAGAAATTGGAAGCAAGCCCACTGTCACTTCAACTTTGAACTTCTATAACTTTTTACTCTGATGATATTTTTTTATCAATTTTTTTGCGCTAGATAGATCAACTATCAAACTACTATATCACATAATTTGAGCTTTTTGGAGTTTGTGTGGCCTGAGAAACAGTAATTCTACGAAAATCGGACTTTTTGGACTTTTCTCATTCAAACTGCAATATCTCTGAAACTACGCTACATTTTTTATTGAAATTTTGCAGAGTGATTATTGAAATATAAATTTAGCATGTCTGAAGTTTTCGAAAAGTTTTATTAATGAGATCAAAAGTTACGCGAGGTGCAATATTTCAGGCATTGATCTAGAAATGTGATTTCTATAGAATTTTGGACGAATGTTTCCATAGGAAAATCATATTCGCTGTTTAATAAACAGTAAATCTATTTCAACCGAAAAATCAATGCAATATCACAAGATTCTGATTTCAAAACACAAATGAATTATTTATTCCATTTTTTCTTTTCTGCATTGCTTTTGCCAGACATTTTTTGTGTGATTGGTGGAGGAAACCATATTGTTCTCATGAATCGTCCAAATTTCTATAGAAATCGCATTTCTATGTTCATGCCTGAAATATTGCACCTCGCGTAACTTTTGATCTCATCGATAGAAATTTTCGAAAACTTCAGACTTGCTAGTTTCATAATTCAACAATCACTCTGCAACATTTCAATAAAAAATGTTGCGAAGTTTCAGAAATATTGCAGTTTGAATGAGAAAAGTCCAAAAAGTCCGATTTTCGTAGAATTACTGTTTCTCAGGCCACACAAACTCCAGAAAGCTCAAATTTTGTGTAATAATAGTGTGATAGTTGATCTATTTAACGCAAAAAATTTGATCAAAAAATATCATCAGAGTAAAAAGTTATGGAAGTTCAAAGTCGAAGTGACAGTGCACTTGCTTCCAATTTCTATACAATTATGAACGGTACTGTAGATTCAACTATAAATTCCTGGTTGACCTCTCACATTCAACTATAAATATGATAGATTCAACTGTAATGATATAATTTAAACTATAAATACGAAAGATTCAACTACAAATGTATGATTGATTTTAGGCTTTGAACTATAAATATACTGAATTCAACTATATTTTTATGATTGATTCTGAGATTCTTGAATAATTACTAAACAATCAAACACTACATGTATATAGGTGTAGCTAGTGTGCACTAAGCAGCAGGCAGCTCGTGTTTACCAATGGTAAAACAGGAGATAATTAGCAAAGAAGGTAGCAAAGGAGGATAGCACATTTGTTTGTTTAAATAAAATTGTGACAAATTTGGGTGGCACCGATTTGCGTTTCATCGGGAAGCAGAAATGGCTGGATAATGCGAAAACAATTGATGTGATGACCGCTAACCCGAACAAAGCATTATCATATTCTTCGTTGTAATAATAATTTTTACTGTTTTTTATTTTAAAATCACTCATAGAAGTATTTAAATCATATTTATAATTAAATCAACCATAGATGCATAGTTGAATCTACAATATATTCAGTTAAATACCCAACATCAATCAGTATATATAATTGAATTTATAATATTTATGATTAAATCAACTATACTATTGTATTTGAAGCTACTATATTTATAGTTGAATTAATAAAACCAATCATACAAATAGACAGTGAGCGAAATAAGAATAGTACCACTATGAATTTTGCTTGTAAAAATATGAATGATTGAAAATCATCAAAATTTTCATCTACAGTTTGTTTTTAACTGTTCGATGGATAAATCAAGCATTTAATTACTTTTTTTGGATGAAGCAATTGGCGTTGAGGAGCAAAAATATTGAAAAAAAGGGTGCGAAATAAGAATAGTATCACTTATGTTTTTCTACAAAAATCATCTTAAAATCTACTTTACAAAAGTTATGAACTTTTATAGAAAGTAAATTTTTAGAAATAAGAAATGCTTCAACGAATTTTTTGAAAAGATAACTGCATTTTTAGACGTTTTCTAGCATTCCAAAGATTCTTAAAGAGGTTTTTTAAGAAATTTTCCTCCAGCGCGATGGAATTTGACAATTGAGTTTTAATACTTTATCAAACTGCTTAATTTCTTCATTAACATAAAGTGAAATGATGCTACAATCGTTATGGGTCAAATTTGAATCAGATAAAACAGATTGGAATTCGGAAACTTAGAATTTTTTCCATATACCACACTTTCCAGTTTCAAGTCGTAGATGGCAGCACTATCTTGCAGTTCACCAATTTAAGTCTAAATATTGACTTTCCGGGTCTATTCAGGCCAATATCTATAATTTCGAATTAGTTTTCCAACACAGTTTTGTTGGAGATCACGCTTAAGAAAGCAATTCTGGGTTTTCAAAAACCCACAAGCATCAGGATATACTACTGCCGAAGTTTCTGCTCATCTCAACTTCCGATGCAATTGCAAATTATAGGGGAGAGTGGGGTATCGTGGGCCATGGGGAAACGTGGGCCACTTTTAATATCACAGATGTGTGTTGAGATAAAAATCTCAAACCAACTGTCATCGTCGTCGCTTTGTGTGAGCATATATTTCTATATGTTGTTGACTGAAATACGCATCATATGCTTCTTTTATTTATCAAGCAAAAAAAAGTTAGAAAAATTTACTCTCATAATTAAAAAAACACCCGCTAATTTCATCGATGGGGGACCTAAAGTGCATAACAAAAATATGCTCATACGCTTATGATCTTTGTTTTGTCATGATCTTTCACGTGGAAAAGGAATTTTTGATGAAACATCAATAAGTCACAAAAACGCAACCAATTTGCAAATCATAGCTTGTGGGGAATCGTGGGCCACACATCTTGAATCACCTATATTTTTATGTTTTTATACACATTCAGAACTTAAAAAACGTTTTTCCTATCTGTAAAGTTTTCTTATGCCAAATGAAGAGTTATAAAAAATATTTTGTCCATCCTATATAAAAATTTTGCCGAAACGTTCGTGAGCCAGGTTTTGGAATCTATGCGATCATACACAGCTCTCTTTTTTATTTCATCATCTGATATTGCTTTGAAATAACGAAATGAATTAGGAAATCATAGTTTTGGGGCAACTCATAACCTTTGCATGTTATTTGGCAAATTTGGATTTGGTGGCCCACGATTCCCCACCATTTTTCAAAATCCAAAAAATATTGCTGTTTTTTAAACAGTCAGAATTTAGAGAAAATAACTTATTAAAAATTATAAAAAAAATACCTTATGATACCTTGAAAATGTAGAAAAACATTCCATTTTTAATTTTCATTTTATCTTTTATAATAAAGAAGTTATGAAACAACGAAAAAAAGTGGCCTATGATTCCCCACTCTCCCATACCAATAACACCAACAGCCATCTGGCCCATCATTCTCCAAAGGTATGTACAACGTTATTCAGATTACCGGTCTAAGGAATTCACTTTTCAGCGACCTTGATGCAATTCTAATTATTTGAATTAGTCATCTTAGAATTTTCAAGGCGTCCACGTTGTACCATGTACTTATTTCTTGATCAAAATTATCCAGCACACCTTAATTAATCCCGAATAATCAAAACTGAGTGTCAATTCCGACTAACAGCAAGAGAGTGACTTAAAACTGGAAATGTAATGTTTGGCTAATTAAAAAATAATTGTTTTGAATGAGAAGCTTGGTTTTTGGATTACAATTCAGCCTAGAGTCTTTGTTTCATCGTTTTAAGTTGTGTTTATGAAGAAATTTAGCAGTTTGAAAAAGTATTATAACTCAAATGTCAAATTCCTTAGCGCTGGAGGCAAATTTCTTAAAACCCTCTTTTGAAACCTTTGGAATACTAGAAAACGCCTAAAAATTCAGTTATCAATTCGAAAAGTCCGCAGAAGCATTTCTTATTTCTTAAAATTTACTTTTTAAAAGTGCATAACTTTTGTAAAATAAGTTTAAAGATGATTTTGGTAGAAAAACATAAGTGGTACTATTCTTATTTCGCACGCTTCTTTCCATATTTTTGGTCCTCAACGCCAATTGCTTCATCCAAAAAAAAGTAATTTAATGCTCGATTTATCCGTTGAATAGTTTAAAACAAACTGTAAAAGAAAATCTTGATGATTTTCAATCATTCATATTTTCACAAGTAAAACTCAAAATGGTACTATTCTTATTTCGCTCAGTGTAGTTGGTCGAAAGTCAATCATCAATATGATCGAATATATGCGAAATATTGTTGATAAATCTACACTTTTCCTCCGTACATTGATAACATGGTTTTATTATAATTTATCTAAGATATTGTTGATATTTTTTAATTTTTCAGCGATTTACACTAATTAGCTTGATTGGGGGGAGGGTTAATAGATCATAAAAAAATAATTGGGATGATTTTTATTTTCAGCGAGAATTTAAATTGTTTTGAATAGTTTAAAAAATATTAAAATATCTGCAAAAGAAAAGATGAATACTTAAGAACACTTCAATACTCAAAAGTTAGGAACTTTCTCGTTAAATAATTGTCAGATTATTTTTATGAAAAAATACCGCTTTGTTTTGAACGATTAAACTTTTATCTCTCTTAGCCGATTACTTTGCCCCCTTCAATAAATCCGTAGCCTATAATTTTCCAATAGGCTCCATGCATTGAAATTTCAATTGCATCGCTAACAAAACTTCAGATCGAAATCTTTTTCTCATTTTTCAAATGTAAAAAAAAGTTGCTTCGAAATAAATAATTGAAGTCTGCAACATGTTTTACTTTACAGATCCAACTTCATTGGTTATATTACAATATTCCTCGATAGTATAGTGGTCAGTATACCCTCACCTAGAAAACCCAATGAAAATGTAACGATTCAACGAAACCAAAACTTCAAAAATGTGTTTATTCGAGACTTTATAACCTAAAATTCGATCTATGGTCTTGAATAATGGTTTATTTTTCTAAACTAACCTTCTTGAGGCGGCTAGCAGAATTTTTAGCTTGAGATATTTTACAACACGACAGATTGTAACATCACATTTGTTCAACGTACCTGAAAAGAGAGCAGATAAAGAAATTGTTAGTTTGAGTTGATAAAAATTGGTATATAAAAAAAAATTGAAGTAACAAAAGTAATATAAAATCATTTAAGGTGTTGTTTTTTTCGTTTTTAAAGAACTCATTCTGATCAAAAAACTTTTTCGAAACGGTAACGTTAAGGGTGCGCCTTGTTGTGCTTCATTGATAAGTGGTCAGTTTCATTGAGCAAAACAACCGACCGAAGCCTCACGTACCTTACGATATCGTTAAGATTAATTGCTTGTTGCCACATTATGTAACTGGGGGGCCCCATAAAGATGCAATTTGTCGGATGCGCAATTTCCAAGCAACCCAATCGTTGATTGTTTTGATCAAGTATCCCGAACCAATCGACGGCCTACCGGCATTCAGCGGTAGTTTCTCGAGAGCTCGACTGGAGTGGGTGGGAAAGTTGAACGTACACACATACATACGTGGGACGTCGGATAATTGCCCAAGTTATGAACTTTCAAACCCCCCTTCTTCAATTACCTTTATAACTTCAGGTTCGATTTCCCAGCTCCGGATCCAGAAGCGAGCCCTTTAAACCATGCTAACTCGTTTTTATATTGGCACAACCTTGAGGTTGCTCAGTTTTCAACGATTTAGCTTTTTGCAACAGCCACAAATCTATGGTTGTATTTTGTTTCCCAAAACAACAGAAAAAAAAACAAAATTAAAGCAATACACTCAAACCCAAAGATACAACCTTTCCACAGACGCTGAAGCACTACTGACCGACATTCGGTTCGGACGAAATTCCTTTCGATTCGCCGGTTGGGGTCCCTCGAGAGGGCTCGTTTCGAGGTTTAAATCCCCTTCTCGTGGAAAAAAAATCCGACGCGAAGGCACCCCAACCCTGCACATGCCACTCGAAAATGGTTTGTTTATACTATAGATAGATAGCCGTGGCAAGCGAGCCCAAGTCCGATGGAGAAGGTAAAGTTTAAACCTTTTAGTTTTCGTTTATGGTGCGCGCTCGTCGCCGTCGTTTTGTGTTTTTTTTTTCTGTAGTTGCTTCCACATAGTTCGACTTGCTAACCCTGAAATTGTTTGTTTACATTCGAGTTGCATTGCACACATATTGTGCTTCGGTTGGCTTGGATGTCTGTGTGCCTGTGTTTGTTGGAAACAAAAATTTCCTATTCTCGAGACGTTTGCTGCCCCGATTGAAGGTTGTTGGCGACTGGAAGTAGCGATTGAAAGATGAAACGATTTTCTTTAATGCTTTAATATTTACTTCATTTGGAAAATAGGCAAACGTGATATTAAGCAATGACGAAAAACTAGTAAAACATCAGTAAGCGAGTGAATAAAAAGATCCAAAGGTTGAACGATAATTGAAAGTTCTTGACGTTCCTCAGGGATGCTACTTCAGTCCAATTTGGTTTAGCTTGTTTAAAATCGACCAAAAAAAAAATTATTTCAAGATTCTGTAAGTTTGGTGAAGAACGAACTGCTATTGAAGGACTGTTTTTTTAAGATTTCACGATTTGGCAGACCTAAAAGCATTATGGTCTTAGAAGAAAGTTGTATATAGGGATCGAAGAAAGCTTTAAGAAGACGTAATTTTGAGGCATCTGATCTTGATACCACCCAGAACCGCGATGAAACTTTGCTTAAGAGTGTTAGGACATACCCAGCAAACATTTTTGTAACAATATTCTTATTCTGTTTTGATATATGTTTCATATTCATTACAAGATGATTGTATGAAAGTTGAAAAAACAGCATTTAACTACCAAAGTGGAGGTTATATACAAACATACATAAATTTCATTTCTTTCTAAAGCGATGAAAACTATACCAATTGGGCGTTATCCGACATCTTATTCGTACCTATCGGAAGAATGCAGGAGAGCGCAAGATCTTGCTCTCATAGCCTTTAAATCGTTGTCATCGTTGCCAATATTCTCCACTTCTTTCATTGGTTAATATAACTCAATTCCCATCTGATTTTTAGCCGTCTGGATACACTGCTGGTTGTAGAGAGAACATAGTGATGATTTTCTCAATTGAAGCCCGCCCGGGAGCAAAATTATTTCAAAATTAACGAACATGGCGGACTTTCTATCATATCCGATTTAAACTGACTTCAGACAACATTTTATACGATCTTTTTACTATGCAGTTGGAATTGTGATTCGCAACACATAATTTCTGATGCGATTTCATGTTTGCTGGGTACTAGCTCTAGTGCGTCCCACGGAAACACTCATGAACGAAGCCAGCTCCAGAACATGCTCGTTAGAGTATGACCTCTTCACCTGAAGACTCAATGCTTGACGTTTCCTCGTAACAACGCAAGGTCCGACTTTTCGTCGTGATGACTCAAGGTTTGCTCTACCAAAGTAAAAACACGTTATGATCGACAGTCGCTTATCCTGGACTAGGAATCCATCAAGTCGCCCCTTCTCGGAGAAATCTAAGGAGAAATTATTAGTATCCACTGATAACCCGCAGGTACATTAGCCTCTGCGCACTGCAAAATTTCTACAGGTTACACAGCTAACCCAAGGCTACTCCATGGGATGGCAAGATAAGCGTAGACATACTCGACGACACGCACGCGATGTGCTGAATCGAATCGCCAAGGTGTTGGACGTATTTATTTATTTATTTATCAGATTCTTTATTTGTTCTCTAGACATAGCCAGTTTGATTGCATCAGCATGTACCTTGTAAAGTGCCATCATTCTATAGATAGGTTCATTTTGAGCGCAGTTCTGTATTCGATTTGGTAGCTGAAACGGTCTCAAACTGCTACGCCCTTCGCTTGGAGAGATTTGCGATACTAAATACGGTGAAAAGTACTTTCCACTGGTCAAGTCCTTTAAAAATAGGGCATCAATTGATTTCCCCCGAGTTTCGAGTGTGACTCCAGTCCTTCTAACATACACAAGGATCGGTATTCCGGAATTTCTACTTGCCACCCAAGGTTCCTTAAGGCATATTTTAGAAACCTTTTTTTAAACCTTTTCAAATCTGTTTTTGATGATCGTTATAATACGGCTGCCACACTATACTGGCGTATTCAAAAGTGGTTCGGATAAGCCCAACATAAATAGAGACAATAGTGTAAGTGTTGTCTAGCTCTTTATAAATCCTGCTTACCATTCCGTACATAGAATTCGCTTTGGCTACGACTTGTCCAACATGTTTCGAAAAACTGAGTTCTTTATCTAAATTGACTCCCAGATCTTTCACGGAGGATTTTCTAGCTATGTTACAGCTGTTCTCGAGACAATATTCAAACACACACAAACCTTTATATGCCGCACAGGAAGGAAAAGTTTTAGATCATCTGCTAATATCAAAACAAACACTTCATGCAGCACTCCGGGAAACTCGTTCATAACAGTGACGAAAAGAAGGGGACTCAAGTGACTCCCTTGTGGTTTCGTCGCTGTTGACCGGGAATACCCTGGATCTCGCATTTCCTATCTTCACAAATTGGACTCTTTCTTTCAGGTACGAACGAATCCACTGAAGACAAATTCCGGTGATCCCATTTTTACACAACACTGAAAGCCCAGCAAACATGAAATCGCATTAAAAATGATAACTCAAGTCATTAAAAACGCTACTGCGAATCTTAATTTCGACTAACGCAAGTAAAAGGTCGTAAAAATCGTTACTCGAGCTCGGATTGATTGGTTTAAATCGGATATGATAAAAAGTCTGCCATGTTTGCAAATTTTGAAGACGATTTCGTTCCCAGCAAACATTTATGAAGGTATATCGCAGGAACAACAGAATTATTCAAACAAATGTTCCAGATAAAAAGATTGTATTAAACTTACCAAAATAGCATATAGCTACAAATGTGGAGGCGATATATCTACAATGACAAGATTCCAACGATTCGATTTTCCAACAAAATGCAAAAAAAAAAAACGAAAAAAACAAATTTCCTCGACCGAGAATTGAACTTCAGTCCTCCGAGTTTGCAGTCCGGTATCTTACCACGATGCCAACTCATCAGTTGATATGGTCCACGCTATAGCTCTATAGGTGAGATTTTCTTTTTACGAACCGGCCAAAGGAAGAAACCGGAGAGAGTGTGAATTGAAGGACCGCCCATTTATCGTAAATCAGTTCACTCAAATCGTAAATGTCGAATCAGCATATTCTCAACTTTTTAGAGACATATTTACGAATTGATTAAACTGCTATCCGATTCAATTTTTTTCGGCCAAAGCTTATCGTAAATGAATGATAGAAAATCACTCAATACCAACGTGTTTACGATAGTTAATGAAAATGTCTTAATATTCGATTTGGATTATCATTTCCATTACGATTTCATGTTAGCTGGGTTCCTTCTTTTTCTTCCGCGTGGGACAAGTGAGAGAACAGCTTTGATGTTCTCTCTGCGATCAGCAGTGCAACCAGATTAATAAAAAACAGATGGTGTATTAGCAAGAATTGCCCTATAACATAGGCAGTAAATATTGTCGCTGGCAACGCTTCGCATGCGCTGAGAGAAAAACCTTGTACACTCTTGCATTCTTGCTATGTTTGTATATTGCCTCCACTTTGGTAAGTAAATGCTGTTTTTTTCGAGTTTCATACGATCATTCTATAATGTATATGAAACGTATAACAAAGTTGTAGAGAAATATACCTACGAAAATGTTTGCTGAGAGGAGAGCATTTATGTTAATCACGTCAAAAGCCTTTGACATGTCGGTATATATAGCATCGACTTGTTAACCCTGCATCATTCATTGTGAAGTTCGAGAGACGAATCCTGCCAAGTTCAAAACCGTTGATCGCTTTTTCAAAAAGCCATTTTGAAAGTCCGAAATTTTTCCTTCTAACCAAGTATACATTTGTTAATAAATTATGCTCTCGAACAGTTTTGGGTATGGCAGACAGAATTGCTATCCCACGATAATTTTCAGCAGGCAGTTTTGAACAATTTTTATGGATTGGCATAAGTGAGAAATTTTTCTAAATTTTGGAAACTGACCTCTACGAATTGAAGTTGAGAAGATAATAACGGCTCCACCAAGGCGTTAAAGCATTTTTTAAAAGAAACAAATTTG
>NC_073691.1:151859816-151934816 GCF_029784155.1 Uranotaenia lowii | reverse complement strand
AGTGAAACAATTGAAAAGGTTTTTATTTAATTAAAATGCATCAGTAATCTTTTGTTTGTTAATTTTTCTGCTTTTCAGTTCTCCTTAAAACACATTAATTTTGAATGATTTCATAAATATTTATAATTATTTCCATACCTTTTCTGAAGCACACATTTGAACAAAGCGGAATCTATTTTTTTTATTTCAATGGAATCTGGCCATTCGATGATCTTCATTTACATTTATTCGTTGAGAAGCTCTTCCAACAGGTACAATTAAATGATGCCCAAGCGGTTTTTAAAGTTTAAAAAAAAATCGTATGCGTTTCATTTCAAACTCGTAGTATTTTAAGCCTTTAATTGCCTTCAAATCTGCTTACAAATTAAAAAACTAATTTTTATGAAGCAAAAATTTTTCCGTCATCAGTGAAATTTTTTTCAGAATGCACATTGCCATTCGGACGTGAAAATGAACGCGGAATCTATATCCACCACTCTTGTTCGTTTTCCGTTTTCACGTTCGCTCAGTGCGTTTACACTTCGAGCGGAATGTCAGTGAACGCGGAAAAAATATTCCGCAGTGAAAATCGGGGGAATTGAAATAAAACTAGTGTTAAAGGGTTTTGAACAAGCAAATCAGTTCAAAAATAATCGTTCAACCATTCCGCATCTATTCCACCTAGTTTCGCAGCCATGAAATGCAGCATAGTCGAGTTTTTGAAGAATATAAGTTTTTTCATTTTCACGTTCGAAAGAACTGTAAATGCACCTTAAATCGAACTCATTTGCCCATACCAATCCATTGCATACATTTCGGCGTTTAAGATCACCTAGCTCGCCTACGGGGGTCGGACATTCGGCCGAAGGCCGATAGGCCGAAAGATGTTAGGCCGAAGGTCGCTAGGCCGAATGGGTTGAAAGGCCGACGGATGATCGGCCGAATAGGACAATAGGCCGAATGCGACATTAGGCCGAAGGTTATTTGGCCGAATATTATTTGGCCGAATGGTCATCAGGCCGAATGGGCGATAGGCCGAATGGTCATTAGGCCGAATGGTCACTAGGCCGAATGGTCGTTAGGCCGAATGGTCATTCGGCCGAATGGTCATTTGGCCGAATGGTCATTAGGCCGAATGGTCATTAGGCCGAATGGTCATTCGGCCGAATGGTCACTAGGCCGAATGGTCATTAGGCCGAATGGTCACTAGGCCGAATGGTCACTAGGCCGAATGGTCGTAAGGCCGAATGGTCACAAGGCCGAATGGTCGTTAGGCCGAATGGATACTAGGCCGAAAGATCGTTAGGCCGAATGGATGCTAGGCCGAAAGATCGTTAGGCCGAATGGTCATTAGGCCGTACGATCATCGGGCCGAATGGATGCTAGAAGGTCGTTAGGCCGAATAGTCACTAGGCTGAATGGTTGTTAGGTTGAATGGTCGTTGGACCGAATTTATGCTAGGCCTCTAAGACATATTATCGCTTTCTTGCATGTGGCGCCGCTCAGTAGTTTGGCCGATCAGTAGTTAGGCCGAATGGTCGTTAGGCCGAATATTCATCAAGCCGAATGGCCATCAGGCCTAATGGATTGCCTTGTGATCATTCGACCTAATGGCCATTCGGCCTTATGACCATTCGGCCTAACAGGCATTCGGCCAAACGACCATTCGGCCTAACAGCCATTCGGCCTTGCGACCTTTCGGCCTAGCATACCGACATGTGTAAAAGGTTTCTTATTGACCTAGCAACCATTCATGACGATCATTCAGCCTTATGGCCATTCGGCCTTACGACCTTTCGGCCTTACGACCTTTCGGCCTTACGACCTTTCGGCCTAGCATCCATTCGGCCTTGCGACCATTCGGCCTTGCGACCATTCGGCCTTGCGACCATTCGGCCTTACGACCATTCGGCCTTATGACCATTCGGCCTAATGACCATTCGGCCTATTGACCATTCGGCCTCGTAACCATTCGGCCTAATGACCATTCGGCCTAATAACCATTCGGCTTTATGACCTTTCGGCCTAGTGATCATTCGGCCGAACATCCTTTCGGCCTTGCGTCCTTTCGGCCTAACAGCATTCGGCTGGATAACCGTCGGCCGAATAACCCATTCGGCCTAGTGGCCTGTTCGGCCAGATAGCCCATTCGGCCTAACGTCCATCGGCTGAATGACCTTCGGCCGAATGGCTTTCGGCCTCATGACTTTCGGCCGAATGACCCAGCCTCCTCGCCTACACGGAAAATAAAAAAAAGGTAAAATTTACCTTTTTGCGAGGTGAATTTTTTCCACCCCCCTTTCGAGGTAAATTTTACCTTTTTTTCATTCACCTAGCAAAAAGGTAAATTTTACCTCTTTTCAATTCACCTAGCAAAAAGGTAAATTTTACCTTTTTCGCATTCACCTCGCAAAATGGTAAATAATACCGTTTTCCCATTTACTGATTCAAATGGTAAATGCTGGTTGGATTGATTGGTTTCTTCAATAAGAATTAAAAAAAAAATACAAAATTCTTTCAAAAGTGATATTTATTGGAGATAAATAGGGATTGTTAATTCGGCTTTGCGTTCTTCTGAGCCGCCATGGCCGTCGAATCCTCCTGCGTTGCGTACATTCATGACCTCCTCCGTTCGACTAATCCGGTCAGGTTCGACTTTTCCGGATGTAGGATGACGTGGAATACACCTCAAAGCTCTATGGGTCGATCTGAAACAAAAGCAATGTATTATGACGAGAATCACCACAACTAAATGATATCTAAGAAAATACTTACCATTCTATTCCGATTTTCACATATTAGGCAAAACTTGTTCCAAAACGGCAACATAGCTTAACCTCAATAAACGGATTCGGCAAATAGTTATTTTTTCCGAGATGAATTGTACCGTTTTGTTTAGCTCAATCCAGGTCAATTACACCTCGCTACGAGGTAAGTTTTACCTTATTTGGATTTACCTTTTTTTTCTAGGTGAATTATACTTTTTTATCGAGCTCAATTCAGGTGAACTTCACCTCGCTACGAGGTAAGATTTACCTTTTTTGGATTCACCTTTTTTCTCGGTGAATTGTACCTTTTTTCCAACCTCGATTCAGGTAAATTTTACCTCACTGTGAGGTGAGTTTCACCTCGAAGAGGTAGAAGTTACCTTTTTGGCTTTCACGAGCGTTCACCTTTGCTAACTCGGTAAATTTTACCTTTTTATTATTTTCCGTGTAGCTCACTTGGAGCCGAGGGGTGATACAGTTAATGTAGTGAACTCACATTCAGAGGGCACGGTCATCAAAATTTCAGTAGTATGGTACAATTTAACCAAAATACCTATTAACGTACTCCTTATTCGATACGAAATCATGAACCTTCATAGGTGATTGCGAATTCCTAAAAGCGGACAGCAGCAAATGAAAATTTCGCATCATGTTTTAGTACACGAGATGTTTTAGTACACTGAAATTTTAAAAAAAGTGTTTATAATTTTCCGGGTCTTAAACCATCCTATTCCGTTTACCCGAAAACGTTTGCACAGAATGATATTTCCCTTGAATGACAAATACACTCGAAATCATATTCATGAATATTTTATTTTTAAAATGCACGTATTTTTTTTATTTTAACATTTTTTTTCAAGTTCACCGATTCCGAATAACTTATGTGATATACCTATTTATACCGCCGGGGGTCAAATGACCCCTAACACTTTTTTCGCTAAAAATCAAAAAGCAAAATTTTGCTGGTTTCCAGCAAAAAAAAATTTGCTGTGTAGTGCTAGAGAAAGCTGAAGTAAGAAGTTATGCGTTGCACATATGCAATTTTTTTTTAATTGCATAGAATCATGGCCACAAAAAGTGTAAAAAAGTGGTGCAACAACCGTACTTTTTAATGAATCAACCGCTAAAGCTGTTTCAGCCACAGCAGAAATTTTTTAAAAAGTGGATTAGAAAGTTGACGTAATTTGCAAGAAATTTCTTCTAAAATAAATTAAAAAAAAACATGGCATTATTTGTATATACTCCAAAAAAAATATCAATTTAAGATGCACAAGATGCAAGAAATTTCTTCTAAAACCTAACACATTACACAGCCGAAAAAAATGAATTAAAACCAAAAAGGTTCACATTTAGATCTAGCTAAAGAATCAGTTAATGTTGAAACTTGCGTAGAATTGTAGTTCTATCAATACCTACCAAAATACATAAGGTACACAAGGGAAAGCGGGGACGCGGGGTAAGTGGGGACGGTGGCTATTTAAACAATACTGTGAACTATTTTTTCAAACTTTTAACTTTTAACTGTAAAAGAGATACGGTTCCGACAATTGCGGATGTTTACGATGACTTTTTGTAAATTTTCTATTTTTAACTACGTTGTGGAGTTAATGTGCATCTTTTTCAATCGCAAATTTCTCGTAAACTAGCTGGCTCTTGGCGAAAAACTCTACATTGAAACAATCCTTACATTCGAAACAACCAGTTAGGAAAAGAAACGACGGTTAAAATTGAGAAAAAAGGGTTCATTTGCAAAAATCTAAAATTTTGTCTCCAACCCCTACCTGGGGTAAGTGGGGACGGCTTTATACATACTTGATGTTTACACATTTTTTCAATTTTCTCTCCTTTATTCAATACAATTTAGCTTTATTTAGCATTCAGATCATGAAAAGTTGGATAAGTACTTGTTTTTTCTAAAATAAGTATATGTTTTAGATAATATCGAATTACACACAATAATCATTGGAAGATGCCTTATTAATAGTACCATGAACTTTTTTCAAAATTTCGGACGGTTCGAGCAATAAAGTAACGTATTCAACCAAAAAACACTAATTTGTTGAAAATTTCCTGAGAAATCAAAGGGAAAATCTACCGTCCCCACTTACTCCATAAAGCGGGGTAAGTGAAGACACCAGCAGTCCATAACAATTTACGTGATAACTTTTTTCGCTTTGCGTCTATCAAGCTCATCTCTTCAGCATTTGTGAACAACATGTTCTGCATCACATTGAACGTGATTTTATCAAAATTGACCCACTGCTGTTTTTTTAATGATTTTTTAAAGTTGAACAATACGAAAAACCGTCCCCACTTACCCCGGTGTACCTTAAATCAATTTCCAAGGAGTTTTCGGATCATTTGAATTTTCCATGGCGTTACTCTGTACAAAATTTTCTTTATTTTTCGATTCAGCACTATCACTGTGTACGTTCTGCTCTCTGCAATGTGAATACCTATGTAGTCAGTTGACGATTGCGTAGATACAGTTGTTCTATCAGAAGTACCCTAAGCTTAAGCTTAGAATAGTCGTATCCTCTATTTTCTATTGAGAACACAAAAAAGACACTATACATTTTATGTACGACGAAAGTTCGATCAAGGTTCATATAAAAGTCGTTGCAATACCATGTTTCATCTCTAAAAAATGTTGAAAGTTGTATATAGATATAAGAATCTGAATAAAATTTTGATTTTTGTTTCTCACTTAGGATTTTGTGTGCAGTCTGCACTTTGTATTTCGTTCAGCCCATATTTTATCGTTGTTTCGTACTTTATGGTTCACATTTTTTCCTCTTCTTCATTTCTCTAGGTACCTATTATTTTATAAACACTGCATTTTTTGCTCGGTGAGTTAGTTCATAATTTCTCTGAAATTATCACATCACTACTCCCGATATGTTAAATACGTTTATGATATATTTATACTTTTTGTTCCTTCATCTCTTTCTAAAATAAACAATACACTCTCAATAAATACTTTTTGTCTCATTTTACCGCTAATTATCATCAGAAAACCTCAACTCCTTTTCGACCCTCATGGAAGTTCTGTTGATTTCGTCGGGTTTTAGTGTAGTTAATTTATGACTTTTCATCTATCTTATACCCCTATCATGGGGGATTTTCCCTTCGAAATAGTCCTCTGCTAGTTTGTTTCATTGATGGCACCCGGGCAAAAGTGCAATCGTTTTAGTTTATATTATTGATTCCGATACTTATATTGGTATAGTTTGCTCTCAATCACTAGGCTTGACAATAAAGGAAGGGGCAAATTCTACATACAATAATGCGTTGCTTTCTGATAAACATGCAGCACCAGTCAAAAAGTAGATAGCGTCGGTTTATGATTATTGAGATGACCAACTATTCCCAACGTTTAAACAAAAACCAAGCTCGAATGATTAGGCTTCTGTGGATCCCTATTTAACTGGCTTCGAAGCTACTTAACGGTACGAATGCTATATGTTTAAACTGGAAATCACTTCTCAAGGCAATTCGGAGAACGGACAACGGAGGACCCTAGGGAGCCGCAACCTTCGAATCCTACTTTGGGCGGCGAACAACATGTTTTTCAACATTAGTTTTCATCTGTTCTGTTTTCAAAAGCTTCAAATTACGTTTATACACAGTAAATTTTTGCCTCGATTTCCAGCAAAAAAAATTGCTGGAAACGATCAGCAATCCAATTTTTTGCTGGAAACCAGCAATCGGTTTTCTGATTGCTGGATTTTTCAGCATTCGGTTGTGTTTTTGTCATTTTTGCACAACCCAGCAATCGGGTTTCAAATTGCTGGACATTCCAGCAATTGATCTAGTTTGCTGGAAAATCAGCAATCGAGTTGTCAAATTGGAGATTGTTTGTTTTCGTACGCTGAAATGGTGAAAATTTATGTCACAAACTTTGAATAGATTAATCAATTATTCTTATTTTCCTCTATATTGTAGTAACCATGGTTTTCAGACATCAAGTCAAGGTTGAGTTTTTATTGGATAGGTAGATATTTCATGAAAGATACTAATCCTAACTCTATTTCAGGTGGTCAACACTTTGGCACAAAGCTGCCGCCCCAGAGCAGAGCAGGTGCTGATATAATAAAAAATATATAGTTTTGGAAATAAATACCAACAGGAAATAATTCTTATTTATTGCTCATCATAGGCACAGCCAGTATTCAATATTCGAATTGAAATATAAATTTGATTCCAAATACAGCTGAATGTTTTGAAAAAAAATAGCTGGTTTCCAGCAATCTGGATTGCTGATTTCCAGCAATTTGAATTGCTGGAATCCAGCATTAATGTTTGCTGATTTTTCCAGCGATTCAAATTGCTGGAAATTTTGCTGGAAAGTCAGCGGGACAAAAACCAGCAAAATTTTGCTGGTTTTCAGCAAAATTTTGCTGGTTTTCAGCAAAAAAAAATTGCTGTGTAGATTAATTTCAACAATACAAGATAAAGTTCGGAATAATTGAAACTTTTTTTCAATTGGACCTTTGAGTTTAAAGTCATACTGTAGGACAAATGGTTCAAGTGTACATAAGAGACAATTTCAACTGCGTTATGGTTTATTGGGTTTCCTTAATTATTCAAGCGAACTGATACAAACCGTCTTTTTTTTACTTTTGCACAAATTTTGATCTAAATCTAGATTTAAACCGGACCTTCAGATAAGCGTTATAGTTGCACTACGGGAAGCTTAAGTTGGTCACCTCAATCATCAGATACACTGAAAGTATTCAAAACGGAACAATTGGAAGATAGTTTTCGGAATGCAGTTTGAGATCATTAATACTACAAGCGCGCGGATCTGTTTTCGTTCGTTGTTTTTTCTTTCGTCTTTCAAGCAGCAAATCATAAGCTTTAATGGATACCACTAAAAGGGAACACTTATGTTAGTCATTTGTTGTATTTTGTTTCTGTCTCACTTCGTTTTTCGAATACCATTCAATTAAAACTTATCACAAGTTAACAAATAACGACCTACATTGGTGCTTGGATTTATCGCACAAGCAGGACAGACAGACAAGGACAATCTCGCTAAAGCGCGTAACTGTTGACGTCATACTTAGTCTAAAGAATTCACTACTACAATACGGTAGTTTAAGTATGCACTTCTTTGAATACATGGATAGAAGCAGGAAAATCCTATATTAAGTAAAATACAGCCGTCTGTATTGTAGAAGTAGGAAAATGTAACTTCCCCATCGTTGCTGCCCTAAAAATATCTACATGTTAGGCTAGAGTCTTCAATTGGTCTGATCGTTACAAATCGTTGTTGTTGTAAAAATGTTGGCGGTCATCGAACCTGACGGAGGAACAGCTCACAGTTGCGTCGTGATGACCGATTTGCGGATGATGGTCGCTTCCTTGGATTTGGTCGATCCCGTCACCACGTCCGAGGACACCAGCCACGGTGAAATGTCCATCGTGTGGGGTTTGATGTTTTCCTTCAGTGTTTCCTGTGTGCGTTCGTTGTCAGGTGGTTTTTGGTATAAATTTTGAGTAAATTTTGACAAAGGAAAAATATTCAACTTTTATTAGAGGAAAACCAATTGGTCACGCGTTAATTTCCAATTCTACGATAGCAATTTACAACACAAAGCAGTTAACGCTTACGAGTTTTCTCATAACAACACACTACACGAATAAACACACAATAGATACATGTAGAAAGGTAGCCAAACGGTAGTGAAGAAGATGCGGAAGAGTTTTTCTAGGGCAAACGGCAGGCCATAGAACCATTTTTGTCTAGCAACATTCGTACGGTGGGATCATTCGGATCAAGCGGGTGGGGAAAATGCTGTTAAAATACTTACGGTAAGTTGGAGTATAGTTAAAATAAAGAGATATAACAAGATTTTCGGTGGTGCTTAATAGTGCAAACCATTCTGTAGAACTATTGGTTAGTACCTACCCTACTTAGTATATGTACAAATCCATTACCTCCTGGATTCAATTGCATGCAAACGATGAACCTGTTATGGTACAAATACGGAGCTTCAACGATTTTATTAAGAGCTTTTTTACCAGTTAGTGAAATTAGCCGTAATTTTATGATCCGAAAATTTTTATTGGGGTCTGCATTTTGGAAAACATTTCTCAGCATTCGAGTTGTTATTTGATTTTTATTCCTGAACCAAAATCCGATCCTGATTGCTTTGTTTTGTGGTGTTTAAATAGCTAGACCACATCAGCGCTAAAAGTTCGTCATACAGCCGAGAAATGATCCCACGACATCTATCATGAGAGTTCAGGAAGTTAACCCCTTGACCACTAGTGAGCGTCGGAAAACATTTCTCAGCATTCGAGTTATTATTTGATTTTTATTCCTGAACCAAAATCCGATCCTGATTCTGATACCGTATACTGAATCTTTCATCCTGATTCTAGATCTTTTTTCCCAGGAACTAGAATCAGGATGAAAGATTCATCCTGATCCTGAATCCTGATACCCAAATCTATCGTAGACCCTTTTTATACGTTCTATTTAATGAGGAATCCTCTGATCTGGGATCTTGATTCTCGATCCTGATCTTGGATTTTTTTATCCTGATTCTAAAAACCTGAATCTTGAATTCTGATCATGAAAATTTATCATAGATCCTGGATTCTGATCCAGATCTTAAACCCTGATGTCAGTTTCTGATCATGATTCCAAATTTCTGCAGATTTCTGCAGATCCAGATCCTGGCCCCTGATGTTAATATTAATCCTTGATCTTGAAGACTGATCCCGGATCCTGTGTCTGAATTTTTAGGTTTCAGATCCTGGATTCTGATCCTGAATCCGAATTATGATTCTAATTTCATGATTAATGGCATTTCGGTGAAGTATACATTCTAACAGGAAGAATTTCAAATGAAAGTAATGAAAATTATAGACGGATAGATTAGATTAGGAAGCATGAAAGGTGTTGAAAATGAGCCAAGAGCGTGATTTGAGAAAACTTCTTGCCGCACAAGACCATTTGTCCCACACCGTATTATTGTTTAGAAGAAGCAAAGTCGATAGGCTGACTTTGCATTGATCTATACAATGATACATGGATGGATCGAAGCACGTATTTTTCGTACCCCGTACATTGATCTATAAATACAAAGTCGGCCTATCGACTTTGCTTCTTCTAGACAATAATACGGTGTGGGACAAATGGTCTTGTGCGGCAAGAAGTTTTCTCAAATCACGCTCTTGGCTCATTTTCAACACCTTTCATGCTTCCTAATCTAATCTATCCGTCTATAATTTTCATTACTTTCATTTGAATTTCTTCCTGTTAGAATGTATACTTCACCGAAATGCCATTAATCATGAAATTAGAATCATAAAAACCAGCGGTGATAATTTGTTAACACGAATCCGAATTATGGCTTCTGATCATGAACCCGAATTTAATACATTCCCAGATCTTGATCCCGATTCTGGTCGTTACACATCCTGGATCCGTTTCTACACGGTGAAAAAAGACGCTTGTTGTGTCAATTATTTCAGCTAGTTATACCAATCATCAAAATGCAGTTAATTTTTTCGCATTCAACTATAAATATACTTGACAAACTGCTGATTCATCTTATTCAAAGAACTGTGAATATAATGGATCCAACTGTAATTGTATAATCGATTCATCTGTAAACATGATAGATTCAACTACAATTCTATGATTGATTTAAGGCATTCAACTATAGAAATAATAGATTCAACTATATGTACATTCTTGGTTGACCTCTCACATTTAACTATTAATATTATAGCTCAGAGGAAGAATGACCAAGATGGTTAAAATCCTCTATAAATAAACAAAATAGAATATTATAGATTCAACTGTAATGGTATAATCGATTCAACTGTAAATATTATAAATTCAACTACAATTGTATGATTGATTTTAAGCACTCAACTATGAATATAATAGATTCAACTATACATTTCTGGTTGACCTCTCACATTTAACTATAAATATGAAAGATTCCTTTTTTCTAGAAAAATAAGATTTTATTTCAATTGCAGGACGTATTGGGAGGACCGAAAGAAAATTCATATTAACCGGTCCAAAGTGCGCAAATTCCTAGGCTGGGTAACAGCAGCACCACAGACATAAAATAAATGCGTTTCTTCACTAACAAAATATAAAATTAAGAGAAAATAAAACGCTCCGATAAAATTATTCCTAAAAATCAACTTAAAATTTCTAGAGTAAACACTAGTTGATTATATTTACACTTAAATCAACTATACCAGTATATTTGAATATACTATATTTATTGTTGATTGCACAAGATCAACACCCAAAATAATTTTCACTTAAAAAATAAGTGACATCTGTAGTGAATTCTCGCCATACGTAATTTCATTTGAATTTTAAGTGATGGGTCAAGTGAATTCATTTAAGTGACCGGTCAAGTGAATTACACTATGACGTTCGAGTGAAATTTATCTGAATTTCTAAGTAAGTTTCTAATTAATTATCTCTCGCGTTTTTAAATAAAAGAACATTTATAGAAAACCACTTCGATTTCAAATACTTACATTACGCTTTCGCCATAAATTTATTGATTGGAAAACTCCATCATGATCCCAAGGTAGATCGGTTACTGCGGATAGTTCGACTTCTAAATCTTCCCTGCAGCAAACCAGAAAATCTGTCCAGTTCAATCCACAAGCTGAAACATAATAACACCTTTAAATAACTTTTTCTTACATCACGTTTAACACAAACTACCGCCAAAATCGCCTAGTAAAGAGTTGGGAAAATCCAAATCCAGCATAAGCTTTAAACGCTGCTCTTTAGAATTTGCCATTTTGAACTCTGAAAATAAACACAATTACAACCCGACATTCACTTGAAATTCAAGTGATGGGTTAGTGAATATTTTTTCTCACTTCAAATTCAAGTGACGACTGAAGTGAATGTGGATGAATTCACTTGAAATTTAAGTGACTGCCAAGTGAAATGTATATGTCGCACTTGAATGGAAGAAAATCACTGGATCCTTGCTTTTAAGTGAAAAATCATGTGTATTTTAAGAGTGAATTTGGGTTCAGTGAATCATATAATTACACTGAGGTTTTTTTTACACGGTTTTTTTTACGCGGCTTTTTTTACGCGGATTTTCGAATTAACGCGGTTTTTTTTTACGCGGATTTTCGAATTAACGCGGTTTTTCAGAGAAAATATTCTAAGACTTTTTCAAAGGAGAACACTTAGAATCTTTTTGTAGTTGGGAAAATCTTAGCTCTGAGACTAAGAACGTGATACATGAGATCTGTGACCAGAGACCTGAGACTTGAGACTTGAGACCTGAGACCTGAGACCTGAGACATGAGACCTGAGATTTGAGGCCTAAAATATGAGACACGAGACATGAGACCTGAGACATGGAATATGAGACCTGAGACATGAGACCTGAGACATGAGACCTAAGACCTGAGACATGGAACATGAGACATGAGACGATCTGAATTCCACACTGTCAAATAAGCCTCACTATATTCTTCTATTCTATTAATCTAATTGATTTTGTTTTTTATCTTAAAAATAAACTATCATTGTACGCAAATTTTTAAATAATCATGGTTCTTACGCATTTTTTTAGTAACGTGTTTTTTTGCGCGAATTTTTTAATTAAAATGGATTTTTTACGTGGATTTTCGAATTTCGGGTTTTTTTATCGTGAATTTTTGAATTAACGAGGTTTTTTTTACGCGGATTTTCGAATTAACGCAGTTTTTTTAACGCGGATTTTCGAATTAACGCGGTTTTTTTTACGCGGATTTTCGAATTAACGCGGTTTTTTTTACGCGGGACGAAATACCGCGTAAAAAAACCTCAGTGTATAGTCGAATCTATTATATTTATAGTTGAATGTATAAATTCAATCATATAACTATAGTTGAATCTATTATATGTATTATTGAACGAAAAATATCAACCAGATAATTTATCTATCATATATGTAGTTGAAATCTACAGAAGTATAGTTAGTCGAGAATTAATCAAAAATGTAATTGAATGAATGCGAAATATTGTTAGAAAAACTAAATTTTATTCTCCCAGTAATTTCGTCACTTCATATTCGAAGCGCGCGCATAGACGTATGCGATCAGAAAGGTGTCCGTGACAGCGGAAAACTTTTGAAGACTCTCGTGAAATCTCGGGAAACAAACATTCATTTGAGAAATTTTCGAAATCTTTGGACTGAGTTTTGGTTTTTTCGTGGACATTAGAGTGTCCCAAATAAACCGACATTTGAAAAAGTTATGCGCTGCAGGCGCTGTATGGAATTTTGTGACACTTTGTTCGGGAGGAACACGAAAATCCAGTTTTTCATAAATAACTTTGGTCCCCTTTGGCCGATTTCTTTTGAAGACGGTTTTTCTTAAAGCCTAAACTATGACAAATATTTTATCCGTAGACTGCGCCAAAAGTGGAAAACTGAGACGTCACGGACGCTTGTCGTACCTTAGAATACCGTGAGGAAACTCTTTGAGAACTTACGAAAGAATTAAATGTTCAACAGTGTTCGCAGTGATAAATAATAATTTTTTTCGTGGAATGTTTGATGAAATTTATATCGGATCCACGTAGATTAAGAACAAAAAAGAAAGAAAGGTATGAAGAAATTTGATCCAAAAACCTAATAATAAAATGAAAAATAGAGATGTACCGAATATTCGGTCGGCCGAATATTTGGCGGCGAATACCGCCGAAAAACCGTTAAGCCGAATATTCGGCCGAATAGGCCGAATACTTATTTTTTCAAATTTTTATACACTAACAGACTTGTCAAATATTTTAACTGATTTTGGATAATTTCTAAGATGTCCAAAAGTAACGTTGAAAAAGCTTCAAAACCATCAAAAACTTATTTCAGTAAAGATCTTAGGTGTATCCGTCTATATTTCACAGTAGATAGCTTTATACTTTGATTATCATTTATTCAAGATTTTTTCATATATCCAGGCTTGTCCATAAATCTAATAAAGAATTCAAGAAAAGTCAAATCTGACCGGGATGGCCAGATATTATTTGAAATTTTCCAGATTTTACCCGGGGTTTTTCAGATTTATTATGCAAATAAGCAAATAATATTTGCTACATCAAATAAATACTCAAATTTCTCTATGAAATTTTTGGATTTTGCATTCAAAACGATTTGTTTGAGTAAATTTAAATATAAACATCAATTTTTCTTTAACCCTTAGGCCTTAGATACGATTTTAACACTGCTGCTGTGATTCGATTAAAACATTATATTACAAGTAATTTTGCTTTCTTTTTCCTCTTGTATGTTTGAGAATAATGCATAGATTCTGTAGAGATATGCTCTTTTTTCATTTTTTTTTAAATCGTCTAGACCCGGCCGTGTGGATTTGTTAGGTAGAAAATATGGCTTTCTTTAAGTTGAAGATCATCGTTTTTTGGCAACTATTTTGAAGACATCCAGCTAAAATTAGATATTCATCTGATTCAATTTAAAATAAGCCATCTCAAATAGCTTACTGAAACCCAATCTCTTTGATGATATACGCCCTAAAAGCGATAATTTATCTAATGTCCTTTTAACTATTGGTTACATTTTGAAAATTAAAGAGACCTCTATTTAAAGAAGATCTGATGTTTATACATCTGGTTGAAAATAATCGATTCAAAAACATATGGAGAATTATGATAGAAAAAATAGAAGAAAAATGAAATTGTCGCTTTCTAATTTCTATTAAAAACTTAACAGATTATTCGACCGAATATTCGTTTGGCCGAATAGTTGAAAAGGTCAATATTCGGTATTCGGCCGTTCGCCGAATACCACTATTCGGTACATCTCTAATGAAAAATAACTACACCGGAAAATTGTACTAGCCAAATTCATATGTCCTCAATGTGGTCACTGTGCTCTCAAAATCTTTGAAGCTCTTTTTTGAGTACAGTAGTTACTGGTCTTAATTACATAGGTCCCAAAAATAGGGAGTGAGGGACTTACCTTGATTAGTTTCTTCTCGTCCGCCAAAGTTCCTCCTCCATTGCTTTGCGGACCGGACGAAAGTGCATCCGTCGAATCGATAGACGCTGCTGTCGTCACCGTGGACGATACCACTGAATCCAGTGCCTTCTTGACGCCTCGCAAGAAACTGGCCGTCCGTTTAATGTTGCGATCTTTCGAATTCGGTTCGTCACCATTCCTCACCACTTTGGTGCTGGGTGAGGTTGCCCTACTGGTGCCATTGCTGCTTGTTGTTACCGTTCGAGTGATTGCGACAGGTGATTTGCTACGCGCTCGCTGTGACGTTAGATCACAGTTGCTGCTGCTACTATCTTTGAAAGGATTACTGCTCTTGAACTCCGCATTGTTGTTAGGAATGGTAACGGAATCCGATAAAGGATGAAGTACGGTGGGATCAGAGGTTGCGGAACTGTTGCTTGAGGAACCGGAAATATTGTGGAACGGGTTGGTTGACATTTTGTTCGGCGTCGAAACCGAGATGGCAGTGGGTGAGGACGGTGTGGACATGTTGAGGAAAGGATTATTATTGGCCAGTTTTTCGTTAGTAGGTGAGACTGCCAGGGAAGTATCAAGCAGACAGCTAATATTGTTGTTGACAATGGATAATGGTGATGGGGGAACACTGATTTTCTCCACAATGCCTCCTTTCTGTTCGGAAAAGTGGGTTACGGTTACGTGATCCGTAGGGCTACTGGGACTGCCCATCAGCAACAAGCTTTGATCCGGAAGGCTGTTGTGAACGGCAGTTGTGCTGGTGGTAGAAACGAGCGAGGGAGGTGGAGTCACCGGCGGAACGAAACTTTTCAACGCTTGAATCGGTGACGTGGGAGTGACCACCGTTGGACTCGGGATCATAGTTGTGGTTGTGGTATGGCCACTTATCGTTGGAGTTATGGTGCCCGTCAGATTCAGGGTTAACTTATCGCCTCCCTGAGTCGTTCCCGTGGGGAGTGTTTTTATGTATAATACACAAATCATTGCAATACAACAATAGCAAATGCACACAAAACATATGTTGGATGAATTTACGGGAGTTTTAAAACATATGAAAATAAAACAAAAGAATACAAAAGCATGAATGAGTTTGTGGATGAAAGCAAAACTGGCGATTGGTCTGCGCAATGTGCGTAGCCTTTAAAATGAATAACACTACGAGCAAACGGTTATCTTCCAAGTAAAGTAAAGGTTTAAAATTTAAATGATTGGTCAACTGTTGTTGCAGGTAATAATCAAACACGCGTGCAAGAAACATAAACCCAAAAGTGCACGTGGTGAGCAAAGTAAAAAATACTTACCACCGAAACAAACGTGGCTGCACTAATCGGATCTGTCAGTTCACTCATCGGTTGACTTGGGACGTAGAGCTGGTGGTTGGTAAGCTTCGGATGTAGTTCTTCCTCTACACGTGCTGCAAAAACAATTATTTTTAACAAATCTTCCAGAAACTCTGCAGAGTTCAAACCAACCTTTAAGGATATTGCACTTGATCTGGCTAGGGGGCAACGAGTTGACGGCAGCGTTTGATAGCTTGATCTGGTTGTTTGGTTTCTCGCCACCAGGTCCGGGGCTACCCACAGCCGAGGCCAGCTTCTTCAACGTGTCGTTGTTCGTTTCCAGCTCCGAAGTCTTGTTAATAGTAATCTTAAAGCTACTAGCATCGTTCAGTTCTACTCCGTGCAGCGAGGGCGACGGATCCTTGGCAATCGTCTTCAGCAGCGTATCAATTTGGCTGTCCCGATCCGAGGAATTCGTCTTAATACTGAACCCGGAACTTATGGAGGCTTTACCAAAGGAACCGCCATGGTGGTAACCGGGCGGTCGGATCGGCGGAATATCATGGTCGATCAGTTTACCTATTGGTTCTTCAGTTCTGAAAGAAGAAAAATATATTTTTATTTTTGATTTTATGTCTTCAATGAATAGTGAAAATCTTCTCCATGATAGATATGATTGAATGTTGATTCTTGATTCTCGATTCTTGATTTTAGAAATCAAATCATCTTGATTCAAGAAATCATGATTCATGATATCCTGATTCCAACAACATTCTTGATTCTAGATTCTTGCTTCTTGACACTTTTCTCTTGCCTCTTGCCTCTTGCCTCTTGATTCTTGATTCCTAATTCTTTATTCTTGATTGTTAATTAAATAACACAATTCATAGCTTAGTTCCTACTTCTCTATTTTCAATCTCAAATCTAAATCTGTGCAAAATTTTCGCAAAAAATTGTCAAGTTGTTATCGTGATAGCTTCCAAGCAAGAGGGGTCTATCAAAAATGGTATTCGACATTTACTCTTTTTTCAAATAAGTGCCTGTAAATTATAAGGAATTTTCCCGTTTTCCGAAATATGCTTTTTTGAATCACCCAAAATAGCAAAATTTTCCTCCCTGGTCACGAAAACCAAATCGAACACTTTATTACCAATTTTGCGTCCAGGCTCCAAAACAGTTTGTCGCTTTTAACGGGACAACTGTGTTGGAAAGAAGGCGCTTCTGAAAGCATATTCGCCACTCATTAGACCTTTAACAATATTCGAAATATCAAAATGGGATTTTTCACCGCAAGGCCTTTTGTCCAGATATTCGCTCACCGTTTGTTGTAATGTACGCAGGATAGTCTATTACGAAGCATTTCAACGACTTGACTTCAACAAGGCTTTCAGTACAGATTTTTTCACCGCATGATTTGGGAAGAATGGCAGCTTTCCTATCTTGAAGCAAAGATCTCTAAGTACAGGGCTGGTAGCGGTTTGACAATGAAAAAGTAGGGACTTTAGTGACCAAAATTTGAAAAAAAGTGACAAAATAGTGACTTTGAGGACGGAAAAAGTGACCAAATTGTGACTATGTAGAACGAAAAAAGTAACTTTGAAGAAAAAAAATGTGACCAAATCAGCCCGTGCGAAGGACTCGTGCATGGGAAGGGAGGGGGGGGGGGGTTTCGAAATTCAAATTTAGATAAAAATAATAACAATACAACAAATAAAAATTGAAAAGGAAAGGTTTTCTTACACCGTTTGTCACTCATGTTCAACACACAAACTAAAAAAAAAGACTGATAAACAAAATTTTGGAAACATATTACAATGAATGTTTAAAATTTTCGATAAGTCAAGAAAATAAAAAATAAATTAGTTTCAAAAGAATTTCTTAGCAAATTTAAAATTAAAAAAATCGGAATTCTAAAATAAATGTCCAATCTTGAACAAAACTTACCATGAATAGATGTTAGGAAAATGATAATAATTGTTAATTTTTATTCATCTTAATTTGGAATTCTTTTCCTCATTTTCAACTGGAAATTTAGTGAGAAATTCCACTGTAATTTTTTAATTTGAACAAAAAATATTTAATCACGGTTTAAAATGTGAATTACCGTTTACTGAATAAGAAATGAATTTTGAACAGATTTTATTCAATGTTCGATGGTTTAATTTAATTTGATAAAAAGAAGAATATATTTAGGATTATTTTAAAAGAGCCAGTTATATAAGCCAGACATAAAACCTTTAATAAAGTAAAATCCTTCAGTTATCAAAATTTCATTTTTGAAGCTATAATAACCCCATGTTCAGCTACACTGACACAGAAATGTTAGAAAATGAGTAATTACGTGAATGATAAAAACTGATGAAAAATTAAAAATAATGAGTTCAAAACTTTTGTTATTAATATTGAAAGCACAAATCAAGTACAAATTTAGTTAACATTGCGTATTAAAATTTATTTTTAAAGTTGCTACTTAGAACGATTTTTCAAACTTTTTAGATTAATTTAAAAATCATGATCGATCCAAAAAATATGATTTCATATAAAAAATATTAATAATTTTTTTTAAATTTTCAATCGCAGGTTTTCAAGCTTTAAATTACAAGGTCTGAGTATTTTGTCTCTTTTGATTAAAATATTGGGTCCTGAAAGAACAGAAGGTTGAAATTATGTTTTATTATTAAAAATTTGGAGTTAAAGGCTTATGGTTGAAGAACACGCAAATTCAGAATTTGAAAACAAGGAAACAATTGTTAAAAACATGTCTTAAAAATTTAAAAAGTTTGATTAAAAAAAATTCGGCAAGTTGATTATAAAATTGAAAAAAAAACTGTACAGTAAAATTCGGTAAATTTATTTGAAGATTGAAAAAACAATATGGAAATAAAAAAGAATAGTTTTTAAAAACATTTCAGGAAGAGTTTTTTCAATAAACATGTTTCACTATAACCATTTTGGTGCTTATTTTTTTATATTATTGATTTGGTAAATAGTGTCCTAAACTAGAAATTTTGTCAAACTCGGCCGAACACATTTAGTTTTGGTGATAAAGAGTTTATTACTAGTAAAATCAAACATTGATAGATAACTGATTATGGAAAAATGTCATTACAAGTATTTTTGACATCACAGCAGAAAGTGTAAAAAAAAGCTGATTCTATTTAAAGCTCATCAATTGATTCAATGATTTTGATTTGAGTTTTTGTAAAAAAAGTGCGGATACTTCTCTAAAGATTTTTAATTATTTCCAAAAGTCATTTCAATAACAAAAACTGGTAGAAATATTGCATACATATTTAGATTCGGGGAACCCAAATTAGTTGAAATTACCGATTAAATTCATTGCATCTAAGAAAAATGTAAATTTTGTGACCTTGTGTAAATTTTTAAATCCCTTTTTTTAAGTATTTAGAAGAACAAAAAACACTAAATAAAATTGAGTATGAAATTGTTTTTTTAAAGAATATTTCATATCAACATAACATTTGTTATGACATAAAAGATTTAAAAAAATGGTTCGTTTCAATCTCAAACTTAGTTACACTTCTTAATAAAAACCCATTCTAAAGACGAGATAGGGTTTTTGTATATCAAGTTTTGAGTTTCAATACAAAAGGTTGATTGAACTAAAACTTAAAATCTACAATCAAAGTTAGTTTCAATTCACGAACGTCAAATCTGTCGTAGATCGAAATGTCTCAAGCCAAGGGTGATTTATGCCGAAATTCCGCCGGAGGCGAAAAAAATTTCTAACTGACTGATCAAGTAATTTACCGTTACTACCGTCAATATTAACACGCGCTATTCAAATTACTCTTTCATTGGTTTATTTTCGGTGAAAAAGTGACTTTTGGTGATAAAAGTGACCATTTTTCGGAAAATAGTGACTTTAGTGACCAAATGATGAAAAAAGTGACTTTTTAGTGACTGACCCAAAAAAAGTGACCAAGTCACTAAAAAGTGACTCGCTACCAGCCCTGTAAGTATCAAGATAGTCGGGCTGTTGTTCTCTCGTACAAATCGTTGGCGACGCCAACACATTGTTTATAGTGCTGCCGCTCTGCGAGATGGGATCCAAGCTTTGCAGCTTTCTTTTCAAGCGTTGCAGCTTTCTTCTCAAGCTTTGAGTAAAAGCACATCATCGCACTAAAACATTGAACATCCAACCAATACAACGTCAGTTCACTCACACCATGATTGTTTTTATATTGCTGGCGGTAGTGTAAATTGCACTGGTAAACGAGTGTGTATAAAAAATGTTCAAACTAGAGGTTGAATCCCAACCCGTTAACTCTTGTTTGGCGCTAGTGTGATGTCGCCAAAATTTCAGGGAAGCCGATTGGATCTGCTTGAACACACGAAGTCCAGTTTGATAGATGATTCAGATCATTCAGAAGAACTGGCCTTGTTGGTTGTCGCTCACAAAAGTACACCTGGAGATCTTGTTGAGGAACCGATATGGAAAGCCCAAAACTCTCCGTAGTGAACAAAATTCGTTATCGACACCCTCCTCGGATCGGTTTTTTTTGTGTTTTATTCATGTTGATTATCCATGTGGTAAATTCGTTTTACGAATCCAGCAATACCTTGACTCGAGGACTCCACTCAAATCTGACCTCTCCTAGTGTTGACTCTGGATTAACACACATACCAAGGCCTGACGTCTCCTCTAACGACTCGAGGTCCGACTTCTCCTTATGACACCGTGACACAGAATGGGGGGGATGCTTTTTCCATTAATTTCATTCAAAAGTCATGTCAAATTGCGTGTTTTTTAACATTTTACTTAAGAAAAATCAATTAACATTGCCAATTTTATCATATGTTTCCAATTCAAAGATAATTATCCAAAACTTATATTGACATTAAAAAAATGAATTTTGCCAAAAACTTCCAAAATTTTAAAAATATTTGAAACCTGTGAATATTTCTAAAATTCTGTGCTCTGTGACTCAGATTCTGTGATGAATATAGGCACAAAATTCTGTGAAATTCTAGATTTTTTCTGTGATTTCGGCAACCTTGAGAGGCACCCGTTGAAATGGTAAGGATCACCGATAGAAGAAGCGAGTTCGAACCTTCCATGATCGAAAGCGCCGCCTGGAGAAGGAGTAGCTTAAGCAGATAGAGCAACTGCATTGTTACCAGGAAACATGAAAGTTCTACCGGAAGCTTAACGACAGCCGCAAGGCTCCGTGCTGCCAGCAGTGATGTCAACTGTTTTTCAGAAATGTCTGGAAGATTTTGAAAAAATGTCTGGAAAAATGTGTAAAAGTCTGAATGGCAAACTTCATAGGTGATAACCTTTTTTTTTTGGTCGCCGGATCGCAATATTGCAGTCTAGGGGATAGCACTTATAACTTCATCATAATCATACATTCTATACACTATCAATTCCTAAGACTATTGTCGTGATATCGGCGGTACTACGTTTTATGCTTTACTTCCTGTTTTACTATCATCTTCGTGGCATTCTTCACCCTTCAATTACTAATTCGAATCATTTCCTGCCATTTTTGCAACGAAAATTTTGAATTTTTCTATTTTGTCTGAAAATTCATGTCGAAACTCAAAAGTCTGTAAATGTCTGGAAGAAATGACAAAAGTCTTTAAATCTGGAAACCTAAAAAATGTCTGGCAAAAGTCCAAAAAGTCTGGAAGATCCAGAAGAAATCTGGAAGGTTGACATCACTGGCTGCCAGCCGAAATCCTGACGGACGATCGTGAGGTAGTCAAAAAGTAGAAACAAAGCACCGATGAACACATTAATGCAAACGTTTGCAGGGCGAACGAGCTCCTTTGAACCACCCTTATACCAGAAAGTGCTCAGTAGCAGCTTCGCAATGCTGCTAGCATTAACGGTTGGCCTTGTGCGACAAAATATCATCGGTTTTCCTCGGGCACGAAGAAATTTTCCAAAGGGTTAAGCCCAAGTCAGCCCAAGGTTCGGCCTCTTTTTCAACCAACCACCAGCGAAGATGGATCACGGTAACACTATCAGTGGCCCATGTGGCCAGAATCAGATGCCCGAGCGGCCAACTCAGAGGCCGGAATGGCCATTGTCAGAAGTCCAAAAGGGACAAGTTTGGGTCTATTAAGTGCAAAGTTGTAAAATAGTTTTAAGTCCTCTTGTAATGTTTTGTGAATGAGTGTTTTTTAATTTATTCGGTAAAGGAATTTCTGATGCTATCAATACATGCCATCAGGAGCGATCCTGAACAGACGGCAAGGAAAGGTACACCTTCGGGGTAGCCAATGACGTCAAGGACACACTCCCAAACATTAATCAAGTCAAAGAAACCATTTGCCAGCCGAATAGCAACAAATCAACTGGAAAGGATACCATCGGAGCAGAACTTATCAAATTTGACCAATACAAGTTAGCCGATTTCGTAACATGATCAAATAGTTGATTGCCAACTGTATCGGGGTTAACATTCAATAGTACAGGAACACTTATTCGTAGGATTGTAGACTATGCCGGTAACCTCTTCACAAATTGTCACGGAGTGTTGCTCATGTTAGTACGCAAAATTTCATCAATGACGAACTTACCGGTACGAGATTCCAGCCTTTCCGAACGATCCCAGCTTGCCGAAGGTGACATCTTCGCTGGACGAGACGGATTTATTCGAGCATATTGACGGTAGGTTTCCGTTGACTACTTGGACTCCGATGTCGGAAGCGCTGCTCGCTGACGCTGAGATGTGATTGTGAATTACCGTATTCGCGGATGGAGTTGAGGTACCGGAAGTGGAGTGCTGAGCATCATCACCATTGACGACCGCGGCATTCTGTTGCTGCTGCTGATCCGGGCTGACTTGTTTTTGTCGTTCCCGAAGTACGTGCGATTGCCGTCGGGCGAACCGTTGCGAAGGTCTCCGCTCGAACTGGACCGTTCTCCGGGCCCGGCTTTGTACCGTCGTTTGGAACTCAGTCTTGCCGGAATACCGGAAGCGTGATCCCATGCGAAAAAAGTTCTGCCGCGCCGAGTTGCCTTTGACTGGGGCCCG
This sequence comes from Uranotaenia lowii, assembly GCF_029784155.1. Lineage (NCBI taxonomy): Eukaryota > Metazoa > Arthropoda > Insecta > Diptera > Culicidae > Uranotaenia > Uranotaenia lowii. The sequence goes on along the minus strand of NC_073691.1, from coordinate 151,911,789 downwards.
CAACCGGAAGAAGGCGTGATGCTCGATCGCACATTTCCACAAGTGTTTGCAGGCCCGCTCGTTGTGTAATCGGAAGACGAATGTGTGCTCCTGTTCCCGGCCGTGATCGTCGTCCTCCACCACGACCAACGTTAGCTTTTTCTTCTTGAAATCGAGCTTCCCTATCTTGGGCCAGAAGAACAAACCGATTTTCTGTATCCCCTCGAAGACGAGGATCCCCGTTGGTGTTAAGCCTAGGTGATACTCGCAACCGTCTTTGCCCTAGAAATATGAACCTCTCTTAGCGAAATGATGCTTCTTTAAAAATGTTTATGCCAAAGCAACTTACCAAAACGGTATGCATATCGACACCGTACATATCCAGCCACTTGGCCTTGTTGAGGAAACTGCTTTCAGCCTGGGCCGGCGTCATGCCGTGGCACTTTCGGTACTCGTCGAAGATTGCAATCTCCATGTCTTCGGTTTGATTCGGTACGAATCGAAACTCGGAAACGGTCGCCGGCGTGTGGACGGTATCGTCAAAATCGCCCAGCTCAGCTAAGCAAATAGGAGAAGAAAAACGACATGAAAAATCGGCTATATAATTGAAACGATGACAAATGAAAGAGACCAGTTACTTACATTGCAACGCTAGGGCGGCCAGTTCTACGGCCTGCGCGTCCGGACATTCTAGCCGGCCCTCTAGGAGGTCTTGCTTCAACTGTAGAAAAAATTGGTACCGGGTCAGCTCTTCCCGCAGGGTGTTTGGCTCCGACGAATAAAACTTGACCTTCAATCGAAGTGTGTACGGTGGACCAACTGCGCAATTAGTTCGGTTAACGGAAGAGAGAGAAGGGGAGCAAACGAAAAAAAAAAACAAATGTGACCGATTTGCAAATGAAACGGAGAATTACTCATGATCGTTATGGGGCGCAGTAGTGCACTGCTGCCAAAAGGACAACCTACTTTTGACTTGCTTCTTGATCGGTTTGGTCGGATCCAGCCAGTGTTTGACGTTGTTGGCGTCGGTAAACTGTAGCCCGAAATAATCTTTCTCAATGAGATCTAGCGAGTAGAAGACTTGCTCATAAAGGTCTCCGGCGAGTGCTTTTTTCTGTGGATGAAACAAAATAGGTTGAAGTTTTCATTAGAACGTTTTTGTCAACTTATAAAACGTGTTTTTGTCAACTTATAAAACGTGATAGGAGTACCTATCAATAAATATAGATAAAAATGAGTTTCTATCTGTCTGTCTGTTTCCTATACACTGTAACGGCCCGTAGTAGGCAAAGTGGTAATATCCGTAGTATCTCCAATGCATAATTTGAACATGTATCATGTCAGTCTTATTGGGAGTGGATCTTTGTGTGCTGAAAGGTGAAATTTCGGTAAAATGGAAATTCCACCCATAAGGACAGCAGAATAACTTATCGTTATTCTGACAGTCACCATAAGCTACCAAAGGTGGCTTTTCTATGGGAGGATGGAAAATGGAGTTTTCTTGGAGACCAAAAAGAAAACCTGGAGGTCTCAGCATTTTGTTCTTGGAGTGATTCGGTCGGTTTTTTTGGAGCAAGCAGCAGATTAGATAAATTTTAGTAAGGCGGTTATAACACCTACTGCCTTCAAGTATTTTCCCCCGTAAATTCGCCGTAGTAGTACGAGCCGCGCAAGTTGTGAATCGAGCCAACGACGATCTCGGAAGTTAACGGCCTATACGTTTTGGCATCCAAACCCAGCCCGGGAAGTTCTCTGGCGGTAGCTTGTGTGCAGGTGCAAGGACGATTTTATCGGTAAGTTTGCCTTTTAGTTACCTTTGTGAACCTCTTTTTAAGCATTGTGTTTGGTCATTTTATGCTGCGGAGAGCTACGGATATTGTGCGGCGACTAAGTTCGTGAACCTACACAAACTTTCCTCATTTCGCCAACACCATTTTGGTTAGTTTTCTTTGGAAGCCCACCCCTGGGAAGAAAGTCCGGGTTTTAAGAGACTTCAGCACATCAACTTTTTTAGTTGTTGGCGCTTAAGTGCTGTTAAGTTGAGTTACGCAATTTTGCTAATAAAATTTTCACTTTCCTTTAGCACGAAGTGGGATTCAGTCCTGATTAGAATCAGTGGCTGTTGGTTTTTGAGAGTTTTGTCGTCTTGTTCAGCTACGACTTCCGAAGAAAATCGAGACGTTACATTTGGCGCCCAACGTGGGGCTAAGTTTGAATTTGTTTGAGAGGAAATTTTGCAGATTTAAAATTTTTATAGCACACTAGCATCGAGGATCCAAAATCATTGCATTCCAGTTTTAAGTGGAAACGTTCACATTTATCAACCTAACTATAATTAACCTAGGGTTCACTTATTCTGGCGGAGAGATTTTGCTGTCGAGAGTGAGTTCCATCCAGTAGACCTTGTTCTTTGGACAACATCTGAGGTTGTTTAGTTCATTTACGATCGCGGTCCGGTGTGTGCATTATTTTGGCGACGACGTTTTGTTCTCGTTTCGGAGAACTCGGTCGAAATTGTTGGAATTATTTATAGTTTTCGAATATTGGTGATTTTTTTTAGTTTATACATCCAGTGTTGTGGTCAGTGTTTGTAGAATTTACAATAAATTTACAAAAATACATATTGTTTGGTTTAAAGATATTGGTGCAAACTGAAAATCAGAATAGTGAAATAAAAAGAAAAAGAAAACGAAAATTTCTGGTGTATTGGGAGTGAGGATAATCTTTTTGCTTACAGTGGGAAACGTTTTATTCAATTATCGATCCTAATTTTTTTTAATCCTTAGAAGTGATCTATAGTTCGACTGGAAAAGTTGAAAAAGTGGAAAAAAAAGTTGATAAAATACTTGAATAGGATTGGAAAAAAAGGATTCTGCATACGTTGATTGTGGTAAGTTAACTTCATTTTGTTTTCTTCTTGTTATTCTTACAAAACAGTTCGTTGAGCTGTTTTTTTTTTTGCACATATACAGTGAACATAATGTCGATGATTGTTGATGATTTGTTTCCTGAGCAATTCGACTACGAATGCTCAATAAGGAAGATATCTAAGTCTTTTAATGACGGTTTACGTTCCAAGATTCTACAACAAACTATCGTTAAAGAAAATAGAGGGGATATAATTACTCCGAAAGCAGAAAATGGCATGAACTTTGAGAAAGAAATCTGCATCCTACAAAATTATGTCGAAGAATTGATACCTTCCTTAGATGAAGCTCTTGTTGCTAAAGATTTTCACAAAGTAAAACCTTTCGTTTCCCAGCTTTACCATCTGGAGCAGCGAGCATCTCGAATTGTGTCTCATGATGAGTTAATCGTTCGGGATAGGGAAATAATTTCTATCCAAATACGCTGCCTAGCAGAAGATTTGGAGCAAAGCTTCCCTGAGGAATTCGGGGCGAGTGCTCTCGATGATAGTGTTGCGGCTACAGTAGAGGACGCGAAATTGGATAAAACGGTAGTTGACTTAGAGAAGCGTGTGCAACAAATTATGAACAAACTTCACGAGGATGTTGATGTTGGGGGAGGTGATGAACTACCGCCCTATGAATCAGTCCTCAGAACTCCCGTGCGAAATACTGGGGCAATTAGGAAGGCTAGATTTTACGCCAATTCAACGACGTATGACAAACCATTTATCCAACAAACTCACGAACCTTCGGTTGATGACACTGAATTCAATGATAATGTCACCTACACTAGGGGGGTGGGGCAATCACGAGTTATTGAAGTAGTGAATCGAAAAGAAATTAATTCATTAACCCAAAAGCTAGAACAGCTTAGTAATTCTATCAACAATATAGAGAGTTTTCTGAATCGAGAAGGCAATCTCTCACGCAGCAATGATTTTTCGCTTAATAATAATTCTTCAACATCTCAGATAAGATCGAATGGAAAACCTGTGCATCAATGGAAGCTCACTTTTTCTGGTGATGGGGGGTTAAGCGCGAACGACTTTCTAGATTCCGTTTCGATCTTACAGAACGCAGAGAAAGTATCTGATCAGGACATGTTGGCTTCTGTTTTTCATCTCCTACAAGGCTCAGCCTTGAGATGGTACCGCGAAAAGTATTATGGTTTTCAGTCATGGCGCGACTTCCAAAAAAAGTTTCGGGAGCAATATTTACCACCGCATTACGATGAGCTATTGCTCCAAGAAATTGATACTCGGTTGCAAGGTGAGGATGAGTCTTTCGCATCATATAATTCGGCTATGTCTCTCTTGTTCCGGTGGATTTCGGTTCCTTTTAGCGAAACTCAGCAGTTGTTTTACTTGCGGAAAAATTTGAACCAATTTTATTTCGAAAAAGTTGTTACTCATGACCCTAGGTCAGTTAGAGAGTTGGTTGATCTTTGCCGTAAAATAGAGTCCGCCAAGTTTTTGATGGATAGGAGAAAGTTTGTTCGAAGAATGCCATTTTCGTGCTTGCTTGAACCTTCTCTTTCAGCTCCCAGCCGGGTGAGAGGGTTGAATGTCATAGACGAGCAAATCAATGATAACCTTGATGCAGGTAACATAGTTGACGCTTGTGAGCTGGAATATTTAAAACATGTTAAGCCAAAATCGAACAAAGTTGATAAAGCCACCTCTACCACTGCATGTGCTGAACCGCATTTGCCAACGAAAATACGAACTTGTTGGAATTGTGGATCGAATGAGCACTTCCTTCAGCAGTGTCCTTTCCCCCGGGAAAGTCTCATATGTTTCAAGTGTGGTCAAAAAGACACTACCGTCAGAAATTGTCCTAATAAGGACCAACATCGACCTGATCCGGGAAACGAGCAAGCGAAATTGCAGTAACTGAGGATGCCTGTAGTTTCGCTTGTGAGCCTACTCCTCACTACTACTGCTCAAAATCTCCTCTTCCTTCTACCAGCTACAAAAACTATGATCATTCTTTTAGTGGTTCCTCGAAGCTTTCAGAAAAATATGTTTTAAACTCAGACAGCGAAAAAAACAGATTCTAATTCGGAAGTATCTAGTGATGATTCATGTAGTTCAGTCCCGGAATTCGCAAGTGGGTTGCCAGATTCTAAGGTTTGCACTATTTCGGTGGGAATGGACGGAGATGAACGCCCTTATTTATCCGTCAAAGTTTTCGGCAAGTCGTTCTACGGGTTGCTTGATTCGGGGGCAAGCGTGACTGTTGCTGGGTCACAAGAAGACTGGCGATTGAAACAACTTGAACTTCAGGAATTTCCATCGAACCTCGTCGTTGCAACAGCGGACGGTACCAAACATCGTTCTTGTTCGTACTTAAATGTTCCATTCGAGGTGGATGGTGTCGTAAGAGTCCTCCCGGTCCACTTAGTTCCGTCTATAGCAAAGCCTCTTATATTGGGTATAAACTTTTGGAATGCCTTTGGTATCAAGCCATGTTTTTGCGATACGCTTTCAATTGAAGAACCTTTTCCCAACAAAAATAAACCAAAGGTGTTGTCAATTACACAACAAGAAATTTTGAAGCAGACCATCGATCTTTTTCCCTTTACGGTTGAAGGAAAATTGGGAAAAACGTCCGTTATTGAACATGAGATAGACACTGGAGAAGCCAAGCCTATTAAACAAAGATATTATCCTGTTTCGCACCATCGTTTAAAGTTGATGCATCAAGAGTTGGATAGGATGTTAGGCTTAGGAGTGGTTGAAGCATCTACTAGTGCCTGGAATAACCCTATTGTTTGTGTTCCAAAGAAAAATGGTAAAGTCCGCCTATGCCTTGATTCCCGGAAACTTAACGAAATTACTAGAAAAGACGCGTTCCCCTTGCCGTACATTGAAGATATTTTCAGTAAGATCGAAGGTACCAAATACCTTACTACTATCGATCTGAGCGATAGTTTCTGGCAGATACCACTCAAAGAATCAGATCGTTCTAAGACTGCTTTTACAATCCCTGGTAGAGGTTTATTTCAATTTAAGGTTATGGCCTTTGGATTGACCAATGCCCCTGCGTGTATGAGCCGCGCGGTTTCGAAAATCTTAGGTCATGACCTACAGCCAAAAGTTTGGACCTTTTTGGATGATATTTTGTTTGCAACAGAAACTTTTGATGAACACATAAGAATGCTTGTTGAGGTTGGAAATAGACTTAAAAATTCGGGTATAACAGTGAACAAAGAAAAATCCGCCTTTTGCGCTCCCTCTGTTAAATATCTCGGCTATGTTCTGGACGAAGAAGGTGTTCACACAGACCCAGATAAGGTTTCTACAGTTGTAAACTATCCGACCCCGCGTTCTACAACCGAAGTCAGGCGGTTTTTGGGTATGACAGGGTATTACCGTCGCTTTATTCCACAATATGCCACTATATGCACACCGCTGACTAACCTTATCAAAAAGGCTCATAAATTCACTTGGACCCCTGAAACGGAACACGCTTTTTCACTTTTGAAGTCTGCCTTGATAACGTCCGCAGTCTTGTCAATTCCGGATTACAAGAAGCCATTCCGCATAGAATGCGACGCTAGTGGGTTTGCTATAGGTGCGGTTCTTTGTCAGGGAATTGGTGATCAGGAACGAGCTGTAGCTTTCATGAGTAAAAAGCTGACCGGAGCTCAAAAAAATTACAGTGCTTCCGAAAAGGAGTGTTTAGCGGTCATCAAAGCGATAGAGCACTTTCGACACTATGTGGAGGGTTCCCATTTTACGGTTTGCACGGATCATAAAGCCTTAACATGCCTTAAAAATCTCAAAGATCCCTATGGTAGGCTGGCGCGTTGGGCCCTACGGTTGGCTGCTTACGATTTTGATATCCAGTACCGAAAAGGTTCTCTTAATGTTGTTCCAGATGCTTTGTCGCGAATACCAGACCAACCAATTAATGCCGAGGATGAACTGGGTGTGAGTGTTATCGATCTTGACAAAAACGATCAATGGTATGATGAACTGTTTAAAAAGGTTCAAGGTGCTCCGAATGACTATCCCCAATATCGAGTTATTGATGGTCATTTACAACGTTACGAGCCTCTCAAGACTCCGGACGTCAGTCTCGCTTGGAAAATAGTAGTGCCGGTAACTAATAGATCCTCCCTTCTACATCAGTTCCACGATACGACTACAGGGTGTCACCTCGGAATTCGTAAAACAGCTCAACGTTTGTGGCAACATTATTATTGGCCTGGGCTGTCACGCGATGTAAAGAGTTATGTTAGGAAGTGTGATAGCTGTAAAAGTTCTAAGCCTACGAATAGGAATGAAGTGGCTCCCATGGGCGCGCAAAAACCATCTGATTATCCGTTTCAGGTAATCTCGCTAGATTACGTCACACATTTTCCGCGTTCAAAAACAGGTAATGCCGTCTTACTCGTAGCCACCGATTGGTTCACGAAATGGGTAATTGCTAAACCTTACCGCGCAGCCACCGCCGGGAATGTAGTATCTTTTTTCCGCGAAGAGATATTGTTTAAGTTCGGTATCCCGGAAATTACGATCACAGATAATGGTAAACAATTCATTTCACAGAGCTTCCTCAATCTTCTAGCGGACCACAACATCAAGCACTGGAAAAACTCATTTTATCATCCACAGTCAAATCCAACAGAGCGTACGAATCAAATCATAGGAGCTTCTATCAGAAGTCTACTGAAGTCCGACCAAAGAGAATGGGATAAATATTTACAGGAAATTATTTGTGCCATTAATACCTCTATCCATGAATCTACTAAATTCACCCCATACTATTTAAATTTCGGTTATGAAATGAGAACAGAAAACTCTTTAAACAGGTCGACCGATTGCACGGATCCCATAAAACCACTGGAGAAATTAAAAGAAATAAGGGAAATAGTTAAAGTTAATATTGCCAAAGCTTACAATACTAACAAGACTAGATACGATCTTCGAGCCAGACCCCTAACGTACGCGGAAGGTGAAACAGTATGGCGTAAAAATTTTGCGTTGTCGGATGCTGCAAAAGGTTATTCTGCCAAGTTAGGTCCTTCCTTTATAAAGTGTGTGGTCCTTAAAAAATTAGGTTCCAGCTCATACAAACTCAAAGATCAGGACAGCCAACGAATTGGAGTTTATAGTACAGAACATATGAAGCGTGATTGAATCTTCTAGAATTATTTTCAGCACCAGCGTAGCAGTTTTTTTATTTCGTTCCGGTGCAGGGTAAACGTCAGAATTTATTATGAATAAGATTTAATTATTTAATTTTAGAAATGGTGCAGGTTAAATCTAAGTAAAAAGTAATACTAAGATTAGTTTAAGGCATTTAAATACCAACTTCATCAACTTTATTTTCTTGATAACAATTTAAACTTAGTCTCTGAATCCTTGCGCATCTTGCTGGAGACCTGAGTTTTTCAACGCTGACGGTCAGTAGCTTCTGAAGTGAAATTGAGTTGTAGCCTTCGGGCGATGATCAAATATGACCCCAAGTTGCATCATGGGTTTGGGGGCCTTTTGTTTCAGCCGATTGCTATTCGGAACGGGGCATGAAACAACCCTCTTAGAAATCACAACCCGATTTAATTGCGGATTTGGTACCCGCGGGTTGCTTCTTGCACGAGGGAAGGTTTTTTTTTTTAATAGAACTGTATAGCGCTTCTTAGTACTTGGTTTTCTGTCTCAGGTGTGGTTTTCCAACGATTTTTTTCAGAAAGTGACAAGGCGCATACATTATAAAAACCTGGTTTTTATCTTGAATGAGGGGGTAGTGTAACGGCCCGTAGTAGGCAAAGTGGTAATATCCGTAGTATCTCCAATGCATAATTTGAACATGTATCATGTCAGTCTTATTGGGAGTGGATCTTTGTGTGCTGAAAGGTGAAATTTCGGTAAAATGGAAATTCCACCCATAAGGACAGCAGAATAACTTATCGTTATTCTGACAGTCACCATAAGCTACCAAAGGTGGCTTTTCTATGGGAGGATGGAAAATGGAGTTTTCTTGGAGACCAAAAAGAAAACCTGGAGGTCTCAGCATTTTGTTCTTGGAGTGATTCGGTCGGTTTTTTTGGAGCAAGCAGCAGATTAGATAAATTTTAGTAAGGCGGTTATAACACCTACTGCCTTCAAGTATTTTCCCCCGTAAATTCGCCGTAGTAGTACGAGCCGCGCAAGTTGTGAATCGAGCCAACGACGATCTCGGAAGTTAACGGCCTATACGTTTTGGCATCCAAACCCAGCCCGGGAAGTTCTCTGGCGGTAGCTTGTGTGCAGGTGCAAGGACGATTTTATCGGTAAGTTTGCCTTTTAGTTACCTTTGTGAACCTCTTTTTAAGCATTGTGTTTGGTCATTTTATGCTGCGGAGAGCTACGGATATTGTGCGGCGACTAAGTTCGTGAACCTACACAAACTTTCCTCATTTCGCCAACACCATTTTGGTTAGTTTTCTTTGGAAGCCCACCCCTGGGAAGAAAGTCCGGGTTTTAAGAGACTTCAGCACATCAACTTTTTTAGTTGTTGGCGCTTAAGTGCTGTTAAGTTGAGTTACGCAATTTTGCTAATAAAATTTTCACTTTCCTTTAGCACGAAGTGGGATTCAGTCCTGATTAGAATCAGTGGCTGTTGGTTTTTGAGAGTTTTGTCGTCTTGTTCAGCTACGACTTCCGAAGAAAATCGAGACGTTACAACAACTGAACCGATTAACGGGAAACTTGGCAGTTGGAGGTTTCTGAGGCCGGGGAAGGTTCCTGTAATAGTGTCGGACCCCTTCCTCTAACTGGAAGGGGAAAGGGGGTCTCTCAAATAAAAGTAACAAGTCTTCATAACTCGAGAACTGATCCTGCAAATGGAACCAAATTTGGCATGGGAGTGTATTTCGGTACGAAGAATGTTTCTATGATGTTACCCTTCTCTCCTTCCGATGGAGAAATGGTAAACGTGGAGGAGGCTCCCATACAATTCGAGAACTAATTAAGCAAACGGAACCAAATTTGGTATGCGAGGGTATATGGGTAGGAAACATATTTAAAGCTGGTTTGAGACTCCTTCCTCCTTCCAGTGTGGAGTTAGAAAAGGGGATGGGGCCTCCCATACAATTATTTGCAAAATTCGAGAACTAATCAAGCATATGGAACAAAATTTGGCATGGGTGGTTATTTGGGTACGATAAATGTTTCTATGATTATTTGGGACTCCACCCTCTTCGAATGGGGAGATTCAAAGGGGGAAAGGGGGTCTTCCATACAATTTATTGCATTATTCGATAGCTTATCATGCAAATGAATAAAAATTTCACATAGGATGTTTAAGGCTACGAGTCAAGTTTCTACGATGTTTGAGACCCATCTGTCCTTCCACTTTACTGGGTGGATAAGAAGGGGAAAGGGGATCTTCCATACAGACTGCATTACTCAAGAATTAATCGACCAAAAAATCAAATTTATTATAAAAGTATATTAGAGTCCGAGAAATGTATTTTTATGTTGGGAGACTCTCTCCAACGAGAAGAGGAGATGGAGAAGGGAGGTTTTCATACAATATTTTTGGATCACTCGAGAACGTATTATTTAAATTAAATAGCAGAGGTTATTTGAGTAGAGTTTTTTCTATGATCGCTTAAGGCTTCTTTTTCCTTGCACTGATTCGATACGAAGGGGGAAGAGAAGAACCCATACTTTTTTTTTAATCACTCGGGTGCTAATCTAGCAGATGATAACAAATTGGAAAGAGTTTTTTTAAATGCAAGAAATATTTCTAAGATGTTCGGTACCTCTCACGGGATAGGATAGGAAAGAGAAGAGAGGTGCCATACGTTTGTTTTGATAAATTCGAAAGCTAACAAATTTAACCTAGTTTTACATGGGAGAGTATAAGGGTACCAGAAATGATTATGAGGTTATTATATAAAACCCTTTGCTCAATCCAGTGGGATAAGAGAGGAAAAAATGAGCAATTATCCAACAATTGGAACCAAATTTGAAAGAAAAAGTAGTCGAGTACGAAAAATGTTTCTATTTTTTTAAGGAGAGATTCCATAAAGTACAGATGTGGTTATGGAGGAGGTTTTATCGCAAAGTTATCAAAACTTTTCAAGCAATTAAAACCATATTTTAAATAAATTTGGCATGGGAGGGTATGTAGACACGGAAAAAGACTCTATGGTTGCTTGAGAACTTTCCCTAAACCTCACTGTGGTCCGAAAGGGCTAAAAGTGGACCTTTTTCCCTAGCGCCTCTGCCTTTCTTCTAATCTCTTAAGTGTCTTCAGAATATTTGCTCCTTCAAATATGCTTCATAACTTGAAAGTATCAAAAGTTAGTCAAAGTCCACTATAAAAAAAAAGAAAATTCTAACTTTTTTTTTTATTTCAATAGATACAATTTAACGTTATACTACAAAGTTGTAGAGTATGTAAAAATATGCAACTTTGTTGAAAGTACCAAAATTCTATCTTTTTTCAGAGCAGAGTTATAGAGGTTTTATTTTTAAAGTTATTTAAAAGTTAGTTTTTTAAACTTAACTATAGTTAGATGAGGATTAACGTCAACAAAATGTTCTAAAAATTTGTTGGGCCATCCAAATCACACGTTTCCTAGCCAAATTATTGTAACTTTTAGTTATATTTTCACTTAACTTCACGAGCGTTCATTGCAAAAACGTGCAAGTGGATTTTAAAAACTAATAAATCACGTTGAAGCTTGTACTAAGTGCAACAAATTGGTGTTGGCGCCATTTGTCTCCACGCGCTCATATTTGAACACAACAAGTATATATTTGATGTGTTTTGCGTGTTTATAATGTTGCGTGTTAATATCATGCGCACCTTCTAAATTATTGCAATACTTTGCCGTGGTTGAAAGTACTAAAACACAGAAATGGTAAAATTAGCATGACAACGTTTTTGAAATAGCCACACAATTTTTCCGTGGGGAGCAGTGATGTCAACCTTCCAAATTTGGACTTTTTGTTCTTTCGCCAGACATTTTCCCAAGTTTCCAGACTTCCAGACTTCCAGACTTTTGACATATCTTCCAGATAATTCCAGACTTTTGGTTTAGGGCATACATTGTTCTAAGAATCTCTGAAAATTATAATTGGTCATGGTGTAACATGGCAGGAAATGAGTTAAATTCATGAATTATGATTTCAGAAGTGTTTGAAACCTTTTAATAATGTCAATTGCTTCGAAGATGTATGTTAAATTGAGAGTCAGACAGAGTACGCGACACTAATAGTGACAGAAACATACGCTTAGTGGTTATCTAAAACATCGAGATCTGGCAACTTAAAAAAAAAGGTCACAACCTTCAAAACTTAGCTGTCCAGACATTTCCAGACATTTTTTTTAATATTCCAGACTTTTTCGAAAAACAGTTGACAACCCTAGTGGGGAGAGAGTCGAGCACAAATGGGGTCAAATTTGAAATGGGGGAGTATATGGAAACAAGAAATGCTTATTTGAGGCTCCTCCCTTCTCTTCAGAAGGGAGATATGAAAGGAGGGGAGTGCACATATACATTGTTTAACTAACGAATTTGGCATAGAAGCGATTTGCGTGCCTACTAGATTATTTAATATTTATCATTGAACTCTCTAATTTTTTTTTTCGGAATGACTTGGAAACTGATCAAGCAAATGAAAAAATGGTATAGTAGAAGCATTTCATACAAATAAAAATGGGCTTGTGATATAGCTCAGTTGGCAAGTCTGTTGTCTCCTGAGCCGATGTCCGTGAGTTCGAGCCCAAGAGTAAACATCGAACACAGTTGTACCGGATAGTTTTTCAATAACGATCCGCCAACTGCAACGTTGATAAAGTCGCGAATGCCATAAAGATGGTAAAACGACTATAATCGAAACAAAAAAAAAAATACAAATAAAACTTTTTTTTCAGATAACTTCATTTCAGGTACAAAATAATGATTGGATAAATAAATCTTGTCATAAGCTTGAAGTGTTCACAGAGACATTTTTGCTATGACAAACATCGATTTGCCAGTTGTTTTAAATTCCGACGATTGGATCGGGAAGGTAAACAACTTAACTATTTGTAAACTTTGTAATGAGCAGTTAAAAAAACTGACAAAAACAAACCTCTGATGATGGTAGAGTTACGCTAGAACTGCGCTTTACCAATCGGTATTGGTCACAGACCGAATCGCAAGTAGTTCAACGCGATCATATCATTCCAAAAAGGCCCCGGCACGTATGCAGACATTTGTATTTACGTATGGGAAAAATTGTAGTTATAGGAGCAGTTGGCATTGCCATGAACAGATATGGAGGATATGGCTACAAGAAATATATAACGGGTGTTCACTAAAAAATGGGAATACAGTTCTCGCTCGTGCGTAGGGGGTGCGTCCGAAACCCGAAATCTAAATTACTGTTTCAAATTTAATTTCATTGACCGAATTGCTCTCTAGACTCGCGTCGCTCGTTTGCTTGGGTGCTGTCAGTTTGATCAAAGATGGCGTCGAAACAACGAGAGCTCTGCGAGAGCTTTTCACGGCTTCGGAAAGGCATAAAAGACACGATAAAAATTCCAAGTATATAACTTTTGGGACGTTCTCGTGAACACCGCTTACCGGATCCTGGCATCCCTGGCATCCTGACGATTCCCGGAAAATTATGAAACACCGCCAGAGCGCTCCCGGCGCTCTTGTTTCGTTGACGCCATCTTTGGACAAACTAACAGCACCCCAGCGAAAAGAAGCAAGTGATCCGTTTCCAGCAGAGGACTGAAACCGCTGTCAAATCGCTAGAAAACGCACCGTACCAAAATTTTGGTACCAGAACATCCGTGTGGTTCCCGAAATTTAACACTTTACCCCAAAAGTGCATCAAAATAGAGTAACATATTGATTGCCAAACGCACCTGTTGGTGTCATGCTGAAAATAAAGACCAATTCAACATGAATAATCCTTAAAATTATGCACTTTATCTCATAAGAGCAAGTTCACTGGTTGAGATGGAGATAGAAATTTCGAAGGTTTACAACACATCACAACACATTTGCCGAACACCGGTGTTGGGAAAATCTGATATTCGAACAGTTTCGCGCTGTAAAATTTGTATCGTATAACACTTTTTGGCCGAGGGTGATAGAAAAACACGATGTTTTGCAACACCGAACCGAGTGATACAGTCGGCGTTGCAATACAGTATTTGTGCATGAAACGCTTCGGTGCTGCCATTTTTCTTATGCTCAAAACCTTAGTTGAGGGGAAAATAAAGGAAATTGACCAATTTCAGGATTTTAACATAAAGTAATATTTTCTGTTGTAAACAATTCTCTTATCACTTAAATTGATACGAATTACAAAGAAGTTGATCAACTCTTTAAAACCTACAGCCAATTTTTGTCATGCCCTTGCCAATTGAATTGACTATCATCGCTATCATACATTTCGAGGCGCAGAGATGCCAGAAAGATAGGTAAATAAATTTTGTTTGTTTGAACGGTTTTCGGGAGTAGGAGTTTCATTTTTTAATTTGAAAAATGTTATTCCGTCGGAATGTCCGGTATCAAAATTTGAACGCCGCCTTCAATGGTCCATTATCTTTAGAAAACTCGCTAACTCTCGCTGTTAATTCGTCGAGTGTCAATCATATCAAACGCAAATTGTTTTATAATTAAACCCCATATTCCAAATTTTAGGTTGTGCTGCCGGAATGCCCCATTTTGGCTTCCGGTGGATTGGATCACTGACCCCTTTGTTGAAACACGGTCAGGAACGGTTCTAATATCGGTTCCACAGGTGGGACCTGGTTGGATTTTCAGAGATGGAACGAGAAATGAAACGGCCTACCAATAATAAGTCTGTATCAAAAGTTACCAAACAAAAACACTTAATTTAAATTATATGTAAAATTTAAATTCGAAGAGTCCATCAAAGACCAGATTCACTTTCATTTGTGCTCTATTTGCCCATACAATTTCGAGAATTTTACTCATAGCATTGGAAGAACGTTACAATACCATTACCATATAATAACCTAGGTCAGGCAAATAGAAATTTTAATGCACTTTTTTTACGTTTCGACAGAAAATTAGCACTTTTTTATAAGATTTGTAAGCGTTTATGCAAAAAAAAATTAAAAAAAATTGTGCCGGAACCAAACAAAATCAACAAAGCTGTTGTTTCATAGATGAGACATGCTCAGTTAAGTGAAACTTGTATACTTATCCAATGCAAAACTCTCTCAACAACTTAGAAAAAGTTTTAAGAATGGTATTAGCACTACTATTTCAATAAAGTGAATTTGATTTCAATTTTTAAACGATCAATTCGAAATAAGAAAAAATAGTAAAAATACTGAACAGCAAATGCACTTGGCATCGCTGGTTGCCCCCAATTTTACATCTTCGTTTTGTATCACACCGGTGGACGGCCAACATTTTTGGTCTATTTTTCACGATACAAAAATTCCCATCTGTGCTACAGCTGTCAAAATTCCTACCACTTTTTCCCAACACCATTGGACTTGCTCTAACATTTTTCTTCTGTCTTACTATAGATCCTCCTGATTGACATTTCCAAACCGTAAACATTATATTAACGATATCGAAAAATTGCCTCTGGTATAATTTTTTGCAAAGCATACACCATGTTGTCACTATAGTTGTCTCACTCGTTTCATTTTCCTTCTTCCTGTGGGTTTCTTAACTGAAACCTTGGTACGGGAATGTTTGCTTTCTTCAGCCCTTGGTTTCCAGGGAGTCCACAGAGAGCAATTCTATCGGCGAACAAAAAACCGCCCTTTACTTTTTTATATGAAAAGGTATTGAAATGATTCTCATTTTTTAAAGAACACCCGTTATGTCTCCATTTGAACTGCATAGCGAAGCACACTTTAGATCGAAACGGTAGAACCACGAAACCGAACTAATGTGAACATCGTCACACTCGACTCGCGGCAATAAGAAGCCGGTACGTATCTGATGAATGAGGCACGAGGCCGTCACTCCGGTATTGGTTGACGGTCGGCTTTGGCGCGGGCGCGCGTTTTTGTTTGCGGAAAGTGGCATATTGCGTATGACGACAACCATTTGTGGCAGCAAACCAACTAATGCGGCGATTAAAATTGTGCAGCGTGAGACCAGCCAGAAGCCTCTTGACCGAACAATTAACGGAAAAAAAGTTGCACAATCATCTCAAAAAGAACCCATTCCCATTCTACAATTCGGACAAAATAAATTTGAAATGGTGTATTTTCAGAGGATTGAAAGTTCAACTCTAACACCATTCCATTTGTTAGAATCATACCTAAAGGATCGAATTTCATGTACCCAGACCCACTCTGTTTTCAATAGGTCATACAGATTGAATTTAGCAGCGAGACATTTATTGGCGCAAACATGACGCCATAGTGCACTACTTTCCATCTAAGTCCCGAACAAGAGCTCCAAGCCGTGTTGTTGAACGGAATTTTTTTACGGACTGCAAGCAAAAGTGCACCGATCTTGCCCCCATTTACCTGGTTCGGTCAGCCGCGCATTTCAGCCTGCACCATCTTCCTCCTCCATCAACAACAGCTTACGTAGACATTAGACAACGACAACGTATTTTATCCCATTGCCAATAATGAATCGGTATGGCTGCATGCAAGCGAGTGCACTTATGGAGAATCTCGCGGTTCAGATTTGACTTATGTAATTCACTGTTTGCTCTGAATTGGCTCTGCCCCAAAGTCTCTTCTTGGCTTGGCTTCTTGGACGATAGCTGCAGTACGATGTTCAAATAAAAAAAAAATACCAAAATCGCATACGACTTTCAAATTTATACGTATCAGTAAATGTAAATATAGAACAAAGCTTCCGCTCCGCAATCTTTCGCTATAAATTCCTGCTAAAAGCCGTTATAAAACACTTATAAGATAAAGAATTCAATACTACAGCAAGTTTTAAAGCGATAATTATAAAACCACTATGAAGCGAAAAATGTTTATCCAAATTCATAGCCGTAGGAAAGGGGGTTGGTGGGTCCACCCATGAGGGTCCAAAATTGCCGAAAGAAATGTTTTTCAATAAACTAAAAAATTTAAACTATTTTACTTAAACTTCATAATTTGACACCTAAACTAATACAAGTGTAACAATCTCGATTCAGAACTTAGTCCGAAACCTCGAAATCTCATCCCAAATTTAGTAATTTAGTCCATAGAATGGAATTCCAAAAGTTAGACTTCAAAAAGTCTAACAGACTCCAAAAAAGTTAGGCTTAGCTTGCCAGATTGCCCAGATTTTGCCCAGACTTTCTTTCGTCAAAAAAAAATGTTTAATCAAATGTTGTCGATATAAACAAGGACGAATTTTTGGAAGCCTAAAATAGGATTCTGAATCAGCTTATTTGTTTCAATTTAAAAAAAACAATTTTTCAAGTGTTTTTCTTCTTGATTTTAATGAAAGTATTCCGAATTTGCAAATAGACCGGATGATGGTGCATATTTTGAAAAAAAATGCCCTTTTTATTCAAGACTTAAACATAGAATAGTCCAGATATGCCCAGCCCGCATACTTGCGGAAAATTTTTAGTAAGTACCCAGTTAATTGTTCTTGATTTTTAGTTTGGGTCATCATTGGAATAGAATCTTGGTTTGACAGTTCGAACTAAAATAAGATGGATTTTTTATATTCAAAACTCATCACTCAAGTTCAATTATGATTAAATAATAGAAAAAAATATATATTGAAACCCATAAATTCAGAATCAATTTAGATTACTTTCAAAAATTAAAACTTAAACACAGGGGTTAATTTATGAAATATAAAATTATGTTTGATAATTTTTGATCATAAAAAAACTTGTATTTAATCATCAGGTGAAATTCATCTTGAAATGTTATTTAACATTATATATTATTTATATTGCAGGTTCTTTAAAATAATGCTTACTCAATTCCCATGAGTGAACAATATGTACCCATTGAACTGAAAGTTGCAAAAGTGATTTATATGTACGTTGTACGCGACTTAAGACACATAAAAGGCACAAAAGTGCTCAAAACGGGATTTGGTAAGTCACAAAAAGTGCGTTGAGGTGCTTTCTTCCAGGCTGTTTGGCTGTCTTGTTAGGCGGGTGACCCTGCAGCTACGCTACAAAATCATATCACCACTTCAAGTTTTAGTTTCAGTTAGAACACCATCTAATCGTGGTTTTCTAGTAGCGTGTTCGATTCTCACCACGAAGTTTCTATCCAATATTAATTTGATACTTGAGTGACCATTCTGATGTCTTATATGTAGGAAATGTAAAAAAGAAACAATTGAGCAGCAAATTGAACAAATCTCGGAAAACTGAACATAGTAATTAATCATGTGAAGGTGATATGAGCCGATGTCAAGGGTGCAATTGAAATAGAGAGATTTTTGGAAGCTGAATTAAAGGCCACTGGAATCTGAATATATGGTCTTTAAGACTTGTTTTGGAACTTGAAAGAATCAATAGGAACTTAAAGTTTGAGCTGCATAGAACGGACTTCATATCAATGATGGGCTTAGTAAGCTTTTTTGTACCTTTTTTATGGGACTTCTGGTTGCTTGGGTTGTTACTCAAATTTCGGATTTTTTAATATATTTTCACCAATGCTTAAAAAGCTTGCTCATTTAAGTAAATACAAAAAGTTTTTCTTTCAAATAAAGCCTCCAAAATCCCTTATTCATTTGTTTCGATAATAGTCGTTTTAACATCTTTATGACATTCTCAACTTTTATCAACGATGCATTTGGCGGACAGTCATAAAAAAAACTTCTCCGGTACAACTGTGTACGATGTTTGCTCTTGGGCTCAAACTCACGGACAGTAGCTCAGGAGGCAAATGCATGCCAACTGAGCTACACCACAAGTGTTAAAGCTTCATGAAAAAATGGCATCCTCTAGGACTTTTTTTTTCAAGTAATGATTTGAAATGAATTACTTTCAATGTAAAATACCTTTAAACTGAATAATTAGATAGTACCTACACTTTTTTCACTATACTTTGTGTATGGATTGATGAAGCAAAAATGTTGTAGGAAGAAAACATCTTCAATATTTTTTGCCTTGTGGTATGCATGGTGTGAAGAAAAACCCTTAAATTTGGAATGTATAATACATCTTTTTTTATTGATTTTTGTTACAAATTAACTCTGTGTGTTATTACCACTAGCTACTTGGCAAGAATTAAGGAAAATACTCTTCTGGTTTTATCAAATAAACAAGCACAAAGTTAAAGTAAGCAAAAACTTTTAACTTTTAATTGGCGTTCTGCGTTTATTCGCGAATAATTCGAACTTAAAACAATAATTGTTATTGTTTATGCTTAGTGTTTTTTGTCTAACAAAACTCTTTCATGTGTGATTCTTTCAATCCCTTTTCTCTCATTTCTTTCTGTCAATTGACTATTAGGACGTGGCCGGCGCCGCCAAAACGGTTCCTTTCCTCACATTATTTTGCTCGCTAAAATCATGTTACCGAATATTCTTTCCTACCAGTTCTCTGACAGTTTTACCCCCCAAAAATTACATTTATAACCCCATTCGGGGTAATTAAACCCCTAAAAACCCCTCGTTCGCACGGCCTTGCATTGCATTGTACTACAAAATTAATAATCACAATTATACAGAACCATTCGAAGACCAACAAAGTTATATGATTCTGTTGTAGGGATAAACTTATAATTTTATGGTGGATTTAAAATGGAAAATTTATTTTGTTTGATTTTTAAGTAAACAATAGAGCGTCTTACTGGGGATTTCCCGGGAATAAAAAAAAATCGAAAATTCCAGAATCCCGGGAAACGATAAAATATCCCGGCAATTTCCGAAGCCAAAAAAAGTGCTAAATTATTTAAATTTTATACGATGTAAATTGGAAAAATTGATAAGGTTGAGCAAGGAAAATGATAGTTATCCTAGATAAATGGCATAGACTTAAATATTTTTTTCTAAAACCTTTTTAATAGATTACATTTGATAAAAAATGTGTTTTCGTTCAACAACTTTGTGTTAAAGTGAAAAACGACAAAGAATCTATAAAACCAAAAAAATCCAATAAAGAAACGCTACGAAAAGAATTTGAATGTTCGATTTTGCAACACTCTTCATTTAGAACTCCTGTTTCGCAAACTGTTGACCGTAGGAGAGTCATCGGCAAAGAGATGACATATTTTTAAACAAAAGAATAGTTATCTGAAAATTTACGAGATTAGATGAATAACCTGAAGTCTAGCTGACTTACTTCTATTGATAGTGAAAAATCATTCCAAATTATTAGTCAAGTATTAGTCAAGTTTGTTTATTAAAGTTCTTATTTTTTGGGTGTTGGGTTCTATAATTCGTTTTTTGAGGCAGTTTGAAATGTTTTGCAATACTTCTACCTAAAAATGTAAGTAACTTGATTTGCATTTCAGGCGGGTTTTTGTCAAATCATTTAGAATTCGAAATGGAAATTGAAACAGAAAATGGAAAATAGATAAATGGAAAACTATTCATGCGATTTGAATGGCAATTTTTGGAGACATCGTCCATGGCTCAATTTATACTTTAAAAGCATCCAACCATAGACCAATACATAGGAATGTGTAGTGCTATAAAAGTGAAACCTGTACATTTTTTTGCTGGCAGCACTGTAGAACTGATGTTTTTAACACTCAAAAAATAGTTTACGCAAAAGTTACGTGAAAAAGTGCAGAGATATTTTAATCCTAATTCAACGTAAAATCTTCACTCAGGAAAATTATAATTAAAATTTTCATGAGATGTGTCTTATGAACCGCTTTTTTCGGAGCAAAATTGTTTTCATAAGAGCGTTATAAAATTATTTCAGTTTTCATAAGAACATCTTACGCAAAATAGAAAAAAAACAGCATTGTGGAAATATAATGAACACATTCATTCATTCCATCAGTTTTTTCATTATCAGACGAAGCACTTCTCGTGAAGTTTTAAGTTTTCCTTAATTAAAATGTAATTGTGATCTTTTCAATGGTAAGTTTGATTTAAAGTTTTCCTTGTAAACGTTAAATATATTTGTAAACTTGAATACTTCTAGATTACTTTTCAGCATGCTGACCGGCAACAAACGCAATGTCAATGATCTGGATGTGACAAAAAAAACTTTTTAGGAATAGGGTGTTGATGTGCTACTGATGGTGACCATTCATGTTATTATTTCAAACAAATCTGCCAAAAAATATAATGAATACATCATAGATCTTGGATTTTTATTGTTATTCGTGAAATATCCTGATTTTATTAGACCCTCTTATGAAAAGCGAAAACCTTTCATTGAAGTAGGTGTTCATCTCAGCTTTCATTCGCATCATAAGACAATCTTATGAATTTTAATGAGAATCTTATGGCATACTCAGAGTATTTTACTTAGTTTGAGTGAATTTCAAATATTTTTTTTTCGAGACCCTGAAATCTTGAGCATAAGAAAACAGTAATCGAGCACTTGCATCAAAAAGAGACAGTTTGGTTTGGTATAAAACTAGCTATTGGGAAAAGGTGTCCCAAAAATACAAACCTGATTCAATATGTAGAATAAGGTAGATGCTAGAAGAAACTCTTGAACTTAAAATTGAAATTTAGTTTGTGAGTTCTAAACGCCGATCTAATGATTGTAGAAAATCTTCCGTCCCAGTAACAAATTTAAAATTAAACTTTTAAGTACTTTAATTCGGTCTATCACATCACAAAACCGTTTCTGCCATCGAACGCCAAACGGTATGACCGTTTCAAATTTATCTATTATTCATAGCTAACTTCAGTAGACTTCCGTTATCGATTGTCAACATCCGTCTCTATAAAGCTGGATACCATAAAACGATTTAATTGTTTTGCTTTCATAATTATCCACGATGCAACCACGCACCGTAATGCCTTCCACTTTCTGTAGGTCATACGCGCAGTTTAACGACCGATACACTTTTCACTGCCCTAGAGAGACCCTCCACATAACGTAGGTGCGTCATCCGTGGAGGTGTTAAAACATGCCGCAATCGCTGTAATTATCGTCTTTATTGACTGTTATTGTTGCCATTTTCACCGCCACCGAACCGTTTATCTCGCCCATGAAATCTACGGTTGAAAAAACCCACAAAACAAAATAAATTTAATTCCGTCTGTTCACGAAAAAACAGTCTTTTTATTTTTTGAAAGGCCTCCCGCCTGGTTCCAACAGCAGATGGACGGAAACTTCTCTCGAAAGTGCATCGAAATACGAAAAAAATGAAAACGATCTTGATGGATTTCTCACCCTCGAGACGCGCAAACGGGCAATCTACTGGCCCGCAAAAACCTTGAATTATTTTCTCACCCTGCGGCGAGGAAACTTGTCTACGGAGACCTTCACTCGGGTGAGATTTATTTTGGTTAAGACCATTTATTTTATAAGTTTTGCTTCGATTTTTTCCTTGTTTAGATAAGATAATTTCCAATTATTGTGAGAAACATTATCACCACCAGAAGGATGAATCGATTCAAACCTGCATATTGATTATGGATTGAGTACCCATAATATAGGGGCCGCTATACTTAGGTTGACAGATTTTTTTTTTCAGATATCCGGGCCGGGAAATCCGGACTATTTTCATCTAAAACCTGGCAAAATCCGGCCAAAATCGTATTTTAGGCTCCCACAAAACCATTCATGATAATTTTCATAGAACTTACTCAAAAATTCTCGTTTAGATAAAAAAAAAAATTACAATACAATTCGATTTGTTTTTGTTCAATTTGGCAAAACGGTGAATTAATTTTAGTATTTCTCAATTAAATCCGGGCAACCGAGCCAGAGAATGAGGAGCTGGCAGCACTGCCAAATGTGAAGTTCATTCGTAGCATTGTGAAAACGAAAATTTTAAATTTTGGCTGAAAAGTCGGTTTAAATTAACAAGTTTGAGGTTAAGGTGAAGCGTTTGATAGTCTTCTGTGATTGATAAGTGGAGTTTCATCGAAAAAATCTACGAATACTGTGATTATCGGATTGAAGGATGAGAGCTAGTACTGCGCCCTCGAGACCATCCCGATAGTTTGAGCGAGCTACGTAATCGCCCCGAATAATCCGGATCACAAGCTAAGTGGAGTTGTTTTATTACTTTGAATTTTTATTATCATATTTCATTAATTGTTATTTTTTGTAAAGAAAATTTTACTGAAATTTGATCTGACAGCTGAGAGAAAGGGATGAAATATTTCAAAAGAATATTTCACGAATAAACTCGATTCGATACAAGTTTGCGTACAAGTCAGTACTCAAAAAAATGTTCATCGCTTATAGTGTCATCTAGTGAGTAAATTGATTGTTTAACGCCATCTGGTGACAGGTATCAGCTAGTTTCGCAAAAAATCGATCGTTTAAACTAATCGTTTTATCACGACTTTTTTTCGAACCAAAATATCAGGATAGTGGAATGGTAAATCTCAATACGAATGAAAGTCATTTGGAACATAAACTCTATAATCACAATTTAAAAGCATACCAAATCTTTAACGGCGAAGCAATCGAAGAAATGAGAAAGATGTAATTGGGGTTGCTAATAACGAAATTATTGTAAAACTTTCAAGCTAACTACTTATTTAAAAAGATTTCTAGGCTATCAATGACTGCAAGTTAATAATATTCCATCGATGCTTTAGAAAAAAAAGTGAAAAATTAAGGCATTTTGTTATACAGTAAAGCAACCTACATTCAAACGAACATAAAATTTAATAGTTAAAAGAAGTTACGCTTTCCAAAGCAACACTAATTTGTTCTAAATTGGAAAAAGATAAAGTAAAGCATTCAATTTGTCGAGGCCAGAGTCAGCTTGAAACGCAGAGAAGAAACGATTCCATTAAATTATTGAGTTAGAGATATTCGAAATTGAAATTTGAAATACATGATTTATTAAGATTTTGGTAAACACATCTTACAACTGAAATAAATATTATCTCGCTAAAATTTTGTTACATAGAATTTATTTAATTAAAAGTTTACATAATATTGAAGTTATTTCATATCATATCAGGTTTTTTTGTAAAACACAAAATTTAACCCTAGTGTTAGTATTATCTGTAAAAGTGTGAGTTAATTTATAATTAATTTTTCATAGAAAATGAGATAAGGTATTTCATAATTGACGTTTTATTACATTCTCAGAATGAAATAATTATTTCGTTTGCATAATAATTTTACAAACATTGGGGCGTCTGTTACTTTTAGTAACTTTAGTAAGTTGTTTCTATTTTTTTCTAAACAAAGCGTTTTCAATTCTACGTTTCCAAATAATTGGTAAAAAATTAATAGAAAATAGCATGACATTCATAAGAAATATTACAAAAAGCTATCATTTTTTAATAAAAACAGCATCGATTAAAAGTAAGAAAAGGATTCGGAACAACTGGAGCGCTGAGCAGTCCTAGGTATTTTAAACTCACAAAGCCTGGATATTTTCAGCATATTTGATATTTTTAAGAAAATGATTTGATGAATGAATTTTTTTTTCTTGAAGCCAAGTTGAAATTAGAATTTTTTTTTACAAAAATCGATACTGATGTTAAACGTCGGCTTCAATCCACTATTCGAGCATGAAAATTTCACTTGTATTTTATGAATAACTATTTTTTATACTAGCTGGTTCATTTGTGTATGTTCTGCGTAATCACGAAAAGATTATGAGGCAAAGAGTAGAATTGAATTGATGAATTTCCAGAAACGATCTCATTCAATCATCACAACTGACAACTCATTTAAAAATGTAAACAAATGTAACGAGGTTCACCCATTTACAAAACATCC
Source organism: Uranotaenia lowii (assembly GCF_029784155.1). Classification (NCBI taxonomy): domain Eukaryota; kingdom Metazoa; phylum Arthropoda; class Insecta; order Diptera; family Culicidae; genus Uranotaenia; species Uranotaenia lowii. The sequence continues at coordinate 151,887,149 of NC_073691.1, read as the reverse complement.
ATTTTTTTAATATTTCATCATAAATAACTTTAAAGTTTGAATTGATTACTTTACTATGAAAAGTCGTTTTTGGAAATACATCAGTGTAACAGGAATAAAAGATAGGGAAACAAGTTAGTCAAGTTAGTTTTTTACGATTTGAATAAAAATGCTCTAATTAAAAATGCTCTAAATAATTCAATTACCGTAATACTGTTATCTTCAAGACAGCTTAAAAAGCCTCTTATCACTGCCTCATAGATAGAATTAGGAGTTTCCTTAGGAAAAATCTAGGAGCATAGAAGGTGTAGGAAAACTCGATCGCACCATTGACCAAAATGGGTCCTGATCTATAACCTTTTCCCTACTAACACAACCTTTCCTTGGATATTTAATATGTATAGATTCGCAGACGTATAGACGGTTTCTATAGTTGGTGATATTGACTTACCTTTGTTTCGGAATTTTTCAAAACTAACCTTTGGAAAACAAAGGGACAAAAGGTTGTTAATTAATCCTATGAGGTATCCTACTAACAATCCCTCCTTCATTCCTCATTGACTACTAGGACGTGGCCGGCGCCGTTATTGATCATTTTCAAAGGGAGAGCATGAGTTTTGTGCATTGTGAATGAACTGCTAGTCCTAAGCACCATTCTGTTGGCCCTTGCATAAAGCTGATGGCCTCGATCAATCACGGAGTAGCAACCATTGGCGAGGTAGAACTTGTTCTGCTTAGCCACGCCAGCGATCATGGAATTTGAAATGCGTAAGTTGAATAAAGCCAAATTTAATATGTTATGCTGAAGTTTTATTTTAAAATTTATAATGAATGATCAGATCGTATCTACACAGCATTTCAAGTTCAATGATTTAAGGTGGATATGAGTAGTCAACCAAGCTAAGCTAAGCTAAATCCGGGCAACCGAGCCAGGCCGAACTTTTCTCAAATTTTGCATTAAATTTCCAGGAAATCTGGCAAGCTTAGTTTATACTATGCATAACCCAGAATTTCAGCAGTGTACATTTTCACATTTTATGTGCACCTAAGCCAGATTAAAATTCAGAAAGATTAAGGGTGTCTAAGCAGCATTTTGATACAACGCCGCTAAATCCGGATGACCTTTAAGCAACTGATTTTTGCTGTGTGTTGTTGTTTACAGTTCAACTTAAAACCTCTGTGTTAAAACTCTGTGTACCGTGAGCTCTAATTTTCACAATTTTCGTGAAAATGAGCAGCATTTTCCCGGAAAAAGTGCAAAAATATCGTGCACAAATGGTGTACTTTTCTCAACATTTCGCTGAGTCAGTTGACGAAAATGGAAGAAGCAAGTATTAGAGCGATTCGAAATGCGATTCTAAAGAATGGAGTGGAAAGCAAAAAAATCTAGTTGAAAACCGGGTCCGGTGGACAAAACTTTGGACCGGAAAATCATGCGTGCTTACTAGAGTGCCCCAAATGACCCGACTTTTGAAAAAAATATGTGCTGCAGGTTTAAATTGATCCTAGGCCTAGTACAAGGTCTCATGCCAAATTTGGGCCAGATCGGATCACGGGAAGGGGTCACTCAACGAGCCTGAAGTTTGTATGGGATTTTGAGACATTTTGTTCGGGAGAAACATGGAAAACCAGTTTTTCACGGATAACTTTGGTTTCTTTCATTCTTTTGAAAACGGGTTTTATTAAAGCCCAAACTATGCCAAATATTTTATCCGAAGGCTGCAAATCGATTCGAGTTAAAATAAAAAAGTTATTTGGCTTCAAAAATGGGCTAAATTTTTTCAGGGAGGTATTCATCACTGTTAATGAGGCGTCAATATGTTCGACCGCCCCGACTCGTTAACAGTGATGAATACCATCCTTAAAAAAGTTAGCCCATTTTTGAAGCCTAATAACTTTTTTATCTCAACTCTTACCGACATGCAGTCTTCGGATGAAATATTTTTCATAATTTAGGCTTTAAGAAAAACCGTTTTTCAAAGGAATTGGCCGACGGGAACCAAAGTTATTGATGAAAAACTTGTTTTTCATGTTTCTCCCGAACAAAATGTCTCAAAATCCCATACTTCAGGCTCGTTGAGCGACCCCTTCCCGTGATCCGATCTGGCCCAAATTTGGCATGAGATCTTGCACTAGACCTAGGATCAATTTTAGCGTGCAGCGCATAACATTTTACAGGTTTTGAATTTTCCATACAAATTTGGGGCAGTCTAGTGCTTACGCCAGTAGGAAAACTGCCTCAGTTCGGGAAGTGACCAAAAAAGTGGGATCCAGACTGGGTCTAATGACATATGAGAAGCAGAAGAAGCCGAGGCGCAATCCAAAACAAGCGGCTTCTGTCAAAGCTCGCTTTGACTCGTAAATTATATGATCAGTATTACCAGTTTTTACCGAAAAATCCGGTAAAAAGACAGTGCAGTGGTTTGCAAGCCATATGTGAGTGTGGCATGCTTTCCGAGCCGTTCGTGACTACTGACACAATGAATACAGCTGTTTACGTCCGAAAGTGCTTGAACCGTCACCTGCTCCTCATGATCTGCAAGCATGATCTGATCACCCAGTACTGTTTTGGCCCGATTCCGCATCAGTTCACTATTCAAGAGACACGAGGGTTGGTACAAACCAAAAAAAAAAGTCCAAGTCGTACCGAAGGAGATGAATCGGCTGAATTGTCCTCAAGCGAGTCCGATTGAAACTTTTTGGGCCCTTTCCGAATCGTATTTAAGAAAACATGTGAAGCCTACAGATTATATCGAAAACTTTGTAAAAGACTGCAAAAACTGGTCAAAATCATCTCAAATCAGTCTGTCTGGCATGAGCAATCTTCGATCAAAAACTCGATCACTGCCTGTGAATAAATATTGAATTCATGGACGGAAATTGATGAAATTCTTAGCGAATCTAGCTAGTACAGTAATGTGTACGTATACAAAATTTGGTGACAATCTGCCAAGTGGTTTTTGAGATAGCGTCCAATACTGAAGTTAATTCTAGAGTTTGTTTTGATTAGGTCGTATAAACCAACATAAACAAAATTGAGTTATTCACACCAAACGATAGAAAAACATGTATTCTACGTTATGTACAAATTTGGTTTCATTTGATCAATGAATAAATTTTAGAACATGATTTGAATTTAAGACGTATAATGATTTTCTCATTTTCGAGTGTAATTTGGTTTTATCGACTATTTGCATTGCACTAAATTGCCGTGCATGCAAATGGTCGCAAAACAACAGTTCGGCGAAGTGGTTTAAGCGACCTTTTGCATTTTTCCTTAAAGTGCTTCAGAAAGTGCACGAAAACTATTGGAGATCGTGATTAATGGTAGTGTTTAGCAACCTTGATGCCATAGGGGGGGCTTCAGGTAAGTCCAATTAATGTTAATTTATGCTGCGCAAAATCGTAAAATATCAGTCTCATCTTTACAGAGGCAGCCACAATAACTATCAGCTATTTGGAGACGTTTTCGCTTTCCTTGCACGGTCATCTGAATAACAGATAACTAGCAATGTTTAGTCGACTACAAACATTTCTTATGGACAGTCCCTCGCAGCACCGATTCCGGTCATCACTGGACAAATACTTCAAGGTAACACTTCTGCTTACTATTCAGTTAAGTATCAGTTTTCAAGTAATTTAGATGGAAATTCGAAAGATTGAGAAGAATTCATTCTAGTTTAAATGAAATTAATGTTCTTTTGCATAACGACGCTTGCGCCAAGTAGGTAATGCATAATGTCGTAAGAACATTTTTAATGATTTTAACCAAACGATTGGCAATATCGAAAACATTAGCACGTTCTTCATTTATTTCCACATCACATACCATTTTTTCAGACAACTCTCAGAGTTATTCAAAATACTAGAATTAAAAATGTGTTTAAAAATTTCAACAGCGATTTTCTCGAAACACGCAATGTGGCTCATACGACCTAATCAAAACAAACTCTAGAATTGACAAATTTTTTTGGGCAGGATCGAAAAAAATCCAGAAAACTTCCAGCTGGAGACCCAAAAACAGCTGAAAATCTGCTATTGAACCAAAATTCATATGATGAATCGTTTAAGAAGACGTAGAGAACCCTACAGTATGCTAAAGTTTGAATAAAAGTGACGATTATTGATTCCTTGAAGTGAGAGGAATGTGAGAGGTATTTTCAAGCTAAATTCGAAAATATGGATAGAGGCAGAGATAAAAAAAAGTTAAATTTTTCTGACTGGTTTGTTCAGCTGACTTATAAATATGCCTGACTTCATTTCTAAAAGGTAGAAAAGCTGTCCATCGGTAAAATAAACGAAATGCGGTGGTCAAATCGTGTGCAAAATATTTGGACTGCTATTTTGAAAAATTGAAAAATTTAAACGGCCTACAAATGCAACCGTTTTCTCTGCAAAGCACTTTAATAGCTTCCACAAAGTTTAAACTCTGTTTAAGTTGGATCTGGAATCGTACCATTACGCAAAAATGATGGTGGAGTGATAAAAAGTCAAATATGATGTTTGTGTGCAGAAGGAGGACAGTCTGTTAAATTTATTATAACTTCGATCAAGATCAAATTTTTTATTTATTTTGAAGGGCTTCAGGAAACAACAAACAGAATCAAAAATAGCCTTGATTTGATAAAAAGGTGGTTCATAGTATGCAATATAGATGACGCACGCGTTGCTCAAAATTTAAAATTAGAAAAATTTCTTCATTGGACGCTATCTCAAAAACCACTTGGCAGAACAATACAAAAATTAGCATAAGCATTACATTACCAGGTAACTTCGCTGAAAATTTCATCAATTTATACATCCACGCATTCAAAAGTTACTCATAAAACAAAGTGTTGCATTTTTTGCGAATACACACTCCTTAAAAGTGAAAAAATGAATCTGCTCCTAAATTGTGTTTAAGTATACTGTTCGATTCAAATCGTCCTTGGACATAATAGGACACCCTATACAATCTGATGGTATGTTTAGTGTTAAGGTAAATATATTTTGTCTGAACCCGAATCTCTAAAATGTAAAGTCTAAAGTATACAAATTTCTAACCAGATAGAAAAATCATGTGAAGTTTACGGCCAGAATGATGATGAAAGGGGCCAATTCAAATTATTTCAGTAAATGATACTTTTAGCTTCAATGGCTACGTCCAATCCTCTTCAAGAGAAAGGTTCCAACGAAACTTCGCTATCATCGTTCACCGTGAAACGGCTGGCAGTTCCCATTTCCGGACCAGCTCAAAAACAAAACTTGAGACAGACACTGTAAAATGTATGTAGGTACTACCATGGCACGTTGTTGTTATGTATGCAAACAAATCGTTGAGCTGTCGGTCGACATTCCTCCGCGACAGGTGTTGGTGTTGGTAAGAAAAATTATGATAAGCAAAATCGAAACGAAAAAAAAACCGATCGGTATCGGTTACATTGCGTGTGTGCGTTTGTACAATGGTCAATGTCAGTGTCGTCGAGAGCCTGGGGCTGCCTCCGGCCGATTCGAGGGAAGTTTTCTTATCGAGGCGGCGCTTTTTTTAGCTAAGTTATCTACCCACTAATAGAATTTGTTGAAGCTGATCGGTTGGCTGTAGGGAGATAATATTTTCCTGTCGAGGTTTATTGACATTCGATTGGTAGCATTTTTTCTTGGAAGGTTTTAATGAATATTGCAATGCACTGATAAAGGACGCACTGAGGGTGTAAACAGAGGTGTTTATGCCAAAAAAAATGGTATGGGAAAATAACTTTGTTCGTAATTGCTCTCGGCCCAGTTTTAATATCTGCTTTATACTTTCTGATTCTATGGTTTCTTTAAGCATTCAGAAAAATTGCCAAATCGGCAGTGAAACAATCTAAAATTAATCAAGTAAATTTTTGATTCCGAAATTCATCCCATAATGGTTGATCAGCTATAAACAGTTCGTAAATGTTACAATTGAAATCGCTCTGAAGTTCATCGAGGTCATCTGCGGAACCTGAAACGCGAGTTGATGTCTCGCGTCTTCAAGAAAATCTGAAAAATGATCCGTCATCGTTTCGGAAACATTTCAACAACAGGAAAAGAAACGCCACTATTCCGGTCGATGTGAGTTTTAACGGTGTCACTGTATCTAACCTTACTTAATCAGCAAACATGACTGACTTTTTCCAAAGTGTCTACTGTACGGTGAGTGTTGACACTGATAGCAACTACCTCGCATCCCAAACCGTTCTCCAGCTGAAAGAACTTTTAATAGACTTGGAAAGTGGCTGCTATCACTTCGATACATAAATCAGGTAACGCTCACTGTGTAGAAAATTATCCGCCTCATTTCAATTTTAAGCTCTATCACGATAATTTTTGAAGTCTTGATGCACGAACGATTGTATGCTGCTGTAAAACCGTTGATCTCGGAATCCCTCCATGGATTCGTGAAGAAATGGTCGACTTTTACTAATTTTATGCGCTACGTTCCTTAGCAATAGCGTAGAGGAAGGTTGTCAAGTGGATTCAATCAATATCGACTTTGCGAAAGCAAAGTCCCGCACAGAATCCTCATTGCTAAGATGGATCGACTAGGTTTTCAAAAGCTGGACACTCGATTGCATTGCATCATACCTCACTTATCGTCATGCTTTCACAAAAATTAAAAACGCTTGATGAAGAACATGGCGTACCACAAGGAAGTCACCTTGGACCTCTTCTGTTCGTAATTTTTGTGAAACGCTTCAGTTCAACACACTTCTCAATGCCGACGACCTTAACACTAAACGTACCGGAGGCGGTCAAATGACGGTTTTTGAACTTTGAATGATGATTACACCTTATATATATATATTTTTTTTTTTTTCGCTTAACGACACGACTATTTTCATTTTCAAAATGCAAGTATTTTTGCGTTTTTTAAATTTTTCTAAGTGTTGTGGTTCTCGAATAACGCATGTGGTATACCTATTCATACCGCGAGCGGTCAAATGACGGTTTACACTGTTTTCGCTAAAACTTTCTTGTTTCTCAACCGATTTCTTTAAAATTATAGTTTTGAAAAGCCTATAATGTGACTCAAATATGTTTCTCAGACAACTTTCAGCAACAATCAATCATTTTAAAGTTATGTTAAGTCCAAGAATTTTTTTATGAAAAAACATGCTTCAGGAAAATTTCTATAAATCCGTTATTCAGTGCTCGAAAAAAATTTCACTTAGTGCAAAAGAAAGCTGAAGTTAGAAGCTATATGTTGCACATACGGAAATTTTTATCATTTTTTTTTTTAAATCAGGGCTATAAAAAATGTAAAAAAGTTGTGTAAAACCCTTACTTTTCAATCAATCATCCGCCAAAGCTGTTCCTGTTACAGTAGAAAAAATTAAAAAAATGTATTGGAAAGTTGACGTAATTTGTCACATTTTGGCATCTTTAGATTTTTTAAAATACGAAATACATAATTTATGACGAATTTTCAAAGGTAGCTGTTTTTCAAACATTTCATCAATTCGGATTTTTGATACAATTCCTACACCTAAATTCAGCTTTGCACTGGATTTTGAGTATGGTATCGTAGGGTTTAGGCAAAAAAATTATATGCGAAAGAAAGAAAATTTCATACTGGTTCTAGTGACGTAACTTTAGGTCTAAGTGAACTAATATGAGATTCATTGAGCGGCCCTCTAGAGTTGATCTAGTGCGCTGAAATTTTGAATGATGTTTACTTTTGAGGCAAGGAACAAACTCAGCTATCAACCAAGACTTCGAATCCTGAACACATTGATGTTTAAGGATCACCTCAGTGCACGTATTATAACTGAACCTAAAAGCAAAATAAATGAAAACCGTCAATTCACATCTTAGGCTTGAAAAACTAGTTTTTGGGTACCTGAAATAGTGCTTATCACGTTTGCCTGACTCTCTCTTAACCATCCAGATAATCAACATTCCATGCCGTTCTGATTTTATGCTTCTAGCCTTTAACCATTTCACAGTGGTCCAGAAATGAAATTTAGCGGGAAACAATTATTTGCGCTCCCGCCTTAGGTTTAAGACATTTGGTGTCCAAGACAATGTTATACAACTTTACAAAGCGCTACTTTTTGATGAAACAACTTTAGGGTGGTTCATAAAACTCCTTAGATACGAAAATTATTTTTTGACTGTAATGAGATAGTGCTGTATAATGTTCAGCAATTATGTAGAACAACATAATTGATGAAACTTTGTAGAAGACTTTGAATGTATATCTATTACCGTTTAGGTTTTATGATGATTTTTCGTGTACAAGTTAGGGTGGTCCTATGAAAACAAGTTTTTTAGTTATAACTTTGTTGGGTATGAATTTATTGAAAACATGTGTTCGGCAAGTATTTAGCAAATTATTATGCGCATCTTTTGCAGAAAACAGATATCAAATATCTGTTTTTGATTCTCAGTTATCATGAATTTTGTGTTCAAAAATGACCGTTTTGTATGAGCCATAACTTCAAATGGAGCAAACCAAAAAAATCAAACTTTGTTTAGTTTGAAAGAACGTGTTAAAATCTTCATTATATCAAAAAATTGGAGATGTGTTTTTGTTTAAAGCTTTTAATTTCTATTTGAAGTTGACCAAAATTGCCATTTTTCATATAACTTTTCTATATTATTTTTGACTATGTTCGACTGTGCATTTGTTACTAATATTTTCAAATATAAAAATTCCTATCCAACTCGATGAAAGATTTATTCTGACGGTATCCAGCCATTTGGTTCAGCTCAATTGAAACGCATTCGCTAAATAAGCTCGATCCGATCACTCAGTGATTGTTCAAAATACAAAAAAACATTAGCATCTCTGAAGCATCAAGCGGTCGGAGTCAACTGGAATCTACTTTAACCAAACCCATACCTTCATTAACCCGGCAGGTTCCAAGCCACCCTAAAATTGTGTGAACGACGACCGTCAGATAGAGTAACAATTTGAGCAGCAACCGACAGAAAAAAAAATCCCACGTGGCAGGGGCACACGATTTTACCGAAGCTGCAGCAAGCAAACCAGCCAGAGGTAGTGTAATTACAATTGGAATGATGAGAAAATTACAACCGATTGAAACGGAGAAAATGGGTCAATTTTCGGGCTATTTTGTTTGATGAATGCTCTTATATTTGCTTATTTATTTCGTCTTCTATCGGTTGAACTGATTTTTGGGCGCTTTGTGAATAGCGCACATGCGGCTTGTTTGATTTAGATGCTCTGGGTCTAGAGCTAAAAAAAACTAGCTACCCCATCGATTGGTCCCCTTCCCTCTAGCATGTACCTAATATGTTAGGGTTTTGCCTTCGAATGCCTATCCATCAACAACATAGGCATTACCTATTGTTCAATATTTAATTTTTATTGAGTTTAATTGAAAAAAAAAAACATAATGATGTTGGTGTCTTTAAGGGCTTAAGGATTAGTTATGAAAAAAAATCATAAGAACAAGTGCGTCTATCGATTTATTTTATCAATCAAATTTTCTATTGTGCCAGTTTACTCTTATAATGATTCGATAATTATTCGAATGTATTAGTTTCTGCAGTGTCGTTTGAACTTCTCTTGACTCCAAAAAAAAAACTCATCCAAATTAAACATTTCGGTATCGATTTTGGTGAAGGGAAAACGCTCCAACATAGCTGTTTAGAGAAAATGTGACTAAAGTTTGAAGGCTCCATAAGCACCCAGCAGTGACAAGTGAGTACATTCAAAATACAGATCTTCGAACGTCCTATTTCACCCAAGTATTAAGCCAAGGATTAAGCCAACTAGCATAAAAAATTCTATCGTAGCTTTATTATGGCATTTTATATGCAGCTAGGTTTATAACTGTTTTATTATGGTCATGAAAAACACTTAATTCTTGATTCAACCATTTGTTTTCAGGAAGTGCTGAAAACGCTGAGAACGCTTTTAGTAAATCAACTGTTTGAGTTGTTTAGAAAGAGTTCTGAATGCTCTATTAAAACTCCAACAAATCATAAACTAAGAAGTTTGTTCCAAGCTTTTTTTTTTGCACGTTTTATAAAGGCTTGCAGTGCTTGATTTTAAAACCGATATAAAGATAGGTGACAGTTCTCGATCAAGATGTCAAAAAAGGACACGCTCATGCTAGATTGCACATATTTGAATTGCAATTCCCATTTATACACATTTTTGATAAGCCATGTGCGTTGTTTTGGAGTAAAATAAAAAAAATCTATTAAAATCATTGAATTACTTCAAATCACCGGAAGTGGCATGAATATCTCTACAATATGAGTATTGAGTGAAAGGGCCCAACTAGTAGGAGAAAAAATTTGCTGCTTTACGCCATCGCCATCATTAATCCAACATAGCGGCTTCCGCCTTTCATTTCAAATTTATAAATTACTCAAAATCTCATGAAACATCCACAATATGGGAATTTTTTTTATTGTTAGCGTCTTAAACCTCATTTAAGATTATACGAAATGGAACATTTGAATTTCAATCTGTAATTCACTCCATAACAAAATAAAAACAACTGATACTTCTAGAACAGAAAGTTGTGTGTAATTAAAACTTGCTTGTAAAACCTACTTAAATAGAATTGCTATAAAAATATTCAATCAAGTCGTATAGTTCGAATGTATCCCTTCTAAATTTTTAGATCAGGAAATTAGCATGAAACATCTAGAAACAACTTCTCGGGACTCAAAATCTCAACGCAGTCCCTGGATCCATTCAATCTCGATTTCAATCAAAACTGTGGATAATTAAGTCAACAAAAACAACACAAGGCAGCAGTACTCGTTACACCATTGTTTACATCAGTTCCCGTATAAAAAAGAGCAATGACAGAAGTTGAAACACAACAAAAAAGACGTAAATTCACTTTCGAAACTGTGTTCCACGAAATTCGGGTATGGGTACAAGAGATAGCAGCAGAAAAAAAACTGTAGCGAACGATATGTTACTGCACTTTGCCAACATTAACGAGAAACGCTTCGGTCTAGCTTAGAGTTTGGGGTCTAGAGCAGCGCGCCAGTCTGGGTGGACTTAATGCTACTGGTTGGCGAGTTTTACCGGCGACGATTCGTTGAAAAAGATTATGAAAAATTCATGAACTCTTATGCCAGTCCAGTAATTGGGCGGTTTTTATCAACTGCTCGTGGGGTAGCCGTCGGTGTTTTGGGTCTATTTGGAACGTCAAAACAACCTCTGCTGTGAAATTGAAAATCTTAAGTTTGAGAGAAAAACAATGACTTAAGTGATGAAAATGATTCATTGCTTCTAGAACTTTTACTTTCTAAACTACAAAATTTCCAAATAATAATATTTTGGCGGTGTACGGTTAAACAATTCACTCGAAATTGGATTTTAAAAGATTCTCATCTCAAAACCTTCATAACCCAAATACGTATATGGGGTTTTCCTAAACTTTTGAAAGAAATGTACAAAAAGACCGATAACATCGAGCATTCCAAAAGCTGCTGGGCTGGGCAAGTACCCTGCTGAAGTAAGTAAACTCAACCAGCTGGAGAGTTTTTTTTTCTCCCAAGCACAAAAACACATTAAACCAAAATACACGAGCACAAACAACCACTTTCGGGTTCAGGCAGTTGTGGTTTTGGTGAGGTGCTCGGTTAAAGTAGAAAAACATAACATTTAGACAATGCAAGCCGTTTGCGGTTGTTTTTCCCACAGAAACTAGGTCCCGCGTGTTGCTGTTCGCCGGCGGCACGCTGTTCGGAAAACCGCTCACCGATTCCCGCTGTTCCGTTTCAGCTATGCTGAACCGTTGCACAGTGGTTCCGAATTGAAAGAAATGTAGTGTTTGACGTAAATTTCGGCAAAACATTGAGTTACCGACTTTTCAGTTAAATCACAATTGTCGAATTTTCTCAAAGTTTCGACATACACTCTAAAATAACACTAGACATACCGCGATTTCTGAAGCTGAAAATTGATCAAAACTTTGTATTTGCAGAGTTTACAACAATTTCAAAGCACGTTTAGATACCTAGGGGAGATGAGGGCATAATGGCCACCTTAAAGAAAACGCTTATTTAACCATAGAGAACAGCTGTAATATCAGACACTCAAATAGTCTATTGGCTTATTGGATGAAACTTGAAAAAGTAGATAAAAACGTTTAAAAATGCATTTTAAAAATTTTTGCCGAAAGCTGAAAACCAGTCACTGTAGAGGCATAATGAGAAACCCCCCGAGGCAGTATGAGCACCATTAATGAAGGCATAATGAACGTTTTCTGCCGGGGATTCTAGCAGCAAATTCGACTCGATGAAGTCAACTGATTAATAAAGCTACAGCTTGACTTGTATCGTCTAACGATTTTTCCTATTGGTTAGATGTCGGAGAGGTAATCAGTAGGCTCGAGTTTGATTCCTGGATATTAGACGTATAATGTAACAATAAAAAAAAACAATATTTAATGGTATGTGCAAAAAAAAATCCCTCGAACAGGAATCGAACTCGAGTCTACTGATTAACTCTCCGACACCTTACCAATAGGCCAAATCGACAGACGAAACAAGCCAAGCTGGTGCTCTATTATTCAGTTGACTTCATTGAGTTGAATTCGCTGCTAGATTCCCCGGCAGAAAATGCTCATTATGCCTTCATTGATAGTGCTCTGTTCGCCTCTAGTGAACAAATTAAAGTAGAAGTAAAGCGTTTTAAAATTGATTAAAGTGAAAAATCAAAAATTTTATGATGTTGAAAATTGAGAAACAATGTGTAGATCATGTTGCAGTGCGTACATTTCAGATCAAGATGATTTAAAGTTCATAAAAGCTTATTTGGTGGTGCTCAAAAATTATAATATTTTCGTCACTTGAGAACCTAGCTGGTTATTATTTAATATTTCTGTAAAGATGAAAAGGATATTTCTTTTTTGGTGAAAAATTAATACTATGGGTAGTACGAAACAAGTCCTTATGAAAATTTGTTAAAGAAAATACGTACTTATGTAGAAAAAAGGAGTGCTCATTATGCCCTGGGTGCTCGTTATGCCCTCATTACCCCTATTATATAATATTGGATAGCTCCTTATCCGACTTAGTTTTATCTATTTTGTCATAATGATGCTCATTCATAATAAGTTATTTGTTGTTTTACATCTTTAACTTTCCTTTGCGGTTAGGTTCTATATGACCCGAACTGTACTTTCTCCAAGCGATATTTCAGGATCGGTTAAAGCTATATACAGTACCGTTCATAATTGTATAGAAATTGGAAGCAAGCGCACTGTCACTTCAACTTTGAACTTCCATAACTTTTTACTCTGATGATATTTTTTGATCAATTTATTTGCGTTAGATAGAACAACTATCACACTATTATATCACAAAATTTGAGCTTTCTGGAGTTTGTGTGGCCTGAGAAACAATAATTCTAAGAAAATCGGACTTTTTGGACTTTTCTCATTCAAACTGCAATATCTCTGAAACTACACATTTTTTATTGAAATTTTGCACAGTGATTGTTGAAATATAAAACTAGCATGTCTGAAAATCAATGAGATCAAAAGTTACGCGAGGTGCAATATTTCAGGCATGAACCTTGAAATGCGATTTCTATAGAATTTTGGACGATTCATGAGAACAATATCGTTTCCCCCACCAATCAGACAAAAAATGTCTGGCAAAAGCAATGAAGTCTCGATCACACATTCAAATTTTGTTCATGCTTAACTCACAAACAATTTTTGCAGTAATACCAAGGGATCCGTTACCACTGGTTTGGGATAGGTTTGACTCATCAAACTCTCTTCCAACTGTTCGAAACAAATTTAGAATTATCAAAAGAGACCCTAGTATCCTTCGCATAATTCCAAACTTGCCGAGATACTCCGGCTGGCTTGAACCCACAATCCATTGTATTTCAGTCTTTCGTTCGTTTGATGACCTATCCAACCCCCCACTAATAAATAGAGTTAAGCTATTTTGAATTTTATATCAATAAATAATTAAACATTCATTCATACTCATCATCTTACCGTGGAGCTATTCCACCAAATATTTTTTTTGGAAAGATTAAAAAAGGAAATAAACGGATACTTAGCTGAATTTTCTGGATCTTGATGCACGCTACAATTTTCTAGTTTTTCCCAATCAAGGCAACCATCGTAATCCATCCTAATTAACGGTTCCGTTCAAATTTTTTTCTTCCACAGACCACAACTTCGCAAATACTAATTTCCCCTTGATTTCTCAACTCCCATTCACGATCACATTTTTCACAACACCAGACTGTTCAATAAAACGGCATTCTACAGATGAAACTATCTATCAAGTTAATTCTTTTGGTATTACCGATTAAAAAATCGACAGCTGAATTTAAATTCACATTAAATTGTTGAAATTTTGGTAATTTAAAATTTTCAGCTCCAAAAACCACGTCTGTCACATTCAACCAACGCCTACTCCTGCTCAGGTTTTTTAAATGCAAAATTCATATAGACCCGGGTTTTTGTTTTGGTTATAAAATCAAAACAACTGAATTGATTTTCATTAACACTACCATTTTGAAATCGTCCAAATGTCTGCCATCAGATGCTTCTTACAAATTTGAGTTTTATTTTTTATGGTCTTCAGAAAACGACCTTAAAGCCAAAAAGTCCTTAAAAAATGAGTGTGTTGCAAAAAAAAAACTAATTTTGTTAAAGTCGTATTGAAAAAATTTCGATTGATATGAATTCAGATAGATTAAGAGCTCATAAGGAAATAATAAAAGTGCTTGATTTTACAGACCACAGCGAGTTATATGAAAAGTTCATAAAAAATGATTTCATAACAAAATTTTCATAAGGATCACGGATCACTGAATTCCAATGAAAAAAAATGCCATTATGTTCAATTACATTCTTCCAACCGATAGTGCTGAATCAATAATAAAGACTGATATGGTGACCAATTTTAGTATAAATTCAAAGAATTTCAACATATTGAAGACTAAATCTAAGGTATATCGACTTTAACTTTACGCTTTTTGTTGCCTTGAGCACAACTACTCTGAAATGTTAAATTTAATATTTAAATTCTATTTTCAGGAATCGAATACGACTTTTCCACAAACTCAAGAACATGAAATCTTCATATTTAACCT
This sequence comes from Uranotaenia lowii, assembly GCF_029784155.1. NCBI lineage: Eukaryota > Metazoa > Arthropoda > Insecta > Diptera > Culicidae > Uranotaenia > Uranotaenia lowii. The sequence goes on along the minus strand of NC_073691.1, from coordinate 151,872,103 downwards.
ATTTTATGTTGAAATACGGCTCAGTGAATTTCTAAAATCTCTCGTTGTATGTTTTTCGCGGTTCTTAATCCTCAAACATCTCTGATTTGTTTACCCGTTTGAGTGTCAGTTTTACACTTCTCGCTTAAAACATTATAAATTAGTGTTACTACGATTATTTTTTTCACATCAATAGAAACATTTTAATGTCAGTAAAAAATGTTCCGAACATTTTATGCAGTTATATTTACTTGCTTCTTCGCAATTCTACTTCTATAAAAAAAAAATTCGAAAAAAAATAACTTACTGAAACTATCGTAAATCACATACGGTTTGCTTGAACAAAAAATATTGCTTAGAGTTCATGGAAAGCTGAAGTTAAAAGCTATACGTTGAAACATGGAAAATTTCACATTTTTTTCAAATTTTTGTCGTACAAAAATTTAAAAAAGTAGGCTAAAAAACGTAGTTTTCATTTAACCTCTTGTAAAAACTGTTTTAGAGATGGAAAAATTCTTTTAAAAATATGGCTACAAAATTAATGTTACTTCCAACATTTTGCAATCATTAGATTTTGGATGCGTAGAGAATTTAATCTACAACAATTTTTCAAAGTTGGCTATTTCGCGGTAATTTTTTGGAATTTGAAATGTTATCCTATTTTATAATCTTCCCTGAGTTTGCACTAAGTTTTCAGTGAACTTTCACTGTTTATACCAATTTAAAGTACAGTACCGTTCATAATTGTATAGAAATTGGAAGCACGCGAGCTGTCACTTCGACTTTGAACTTCCATAACTTTTTACTCTGATGATATTTTTTGCGTTAGATAGATCAACTATCACACTGTTATATCACAAAATTTGAGCTTTCTGGAGTTTGTGTGGCCTGAGAAACAGCAATTCTACGAAAATCGGACTTTTTGGACTTTTCTCATTCAAACTGCAATATCTCTGGAACTACGCAACATTTTTTATTGAAATTTTGCAGGGTGATTGTTGAAATATGAAGCTAGCATGTCTGAAATTTTCGAAAAATTTTATCGATGAGATCGAAAGTTACGCGAGGTGCAATATTTCAGGCATGTATCTAGAAATGCGATTTCTATAGAATTTTCCAATACTGAAGTTCATTGACAAATGTTTTTGGGCAGGATCGAGAAAAATCCATAAAAGTACCAGTGGAAGACCCAAAAACAACTGGAAATTAACTTTTTGATCAAATTTCACATGGTAAATCGATTAAGAACAGTGAGCTAAAATTTGAATAAAAGTGGAGATGATTGATTCTATGAAGTGGGAGTAATGTCAAGGTTTTTTCAAGCTTTATCCGAAAATATGAATAGTGAAAGTAATAAAAAAAATAAAAAATTTCTGACTGGTTTGTCTAGCTGACTCATAAATAGGTATGACTTCGTTTGTACAAGGTAGAAAAGCTGCCCACCGGTGAAATAAACAAAATACGGTGGTCAAATCGTACGCAAAATATTATGTGGGGAAAAATTCTGAAAAATTTCGTTATGGACGGCAAAACGAACTCTTTAGCGGTCATCTGGCAGGTTTCCAACCAGAAACTTTTCGTTGACACGTCTTGCCTGTACTTCCCGGAAATAAACAAGGAGATAAAAATGGAAAATTTAATATCTAGTACTTGAGAAGACTAACGACTGTGGAAATCCCAAATTACTCATTCTTTCATAACGATTGGCAAGACGAATGGCTATAAATACAAAAAAGACTGCCTAAAAATGCGACCGTTTACCTGCAAAGCACTTAAAAAGGTCCCACAAAGTTTATAATCTGTTTGAGTTGGATCTGGAACAGTGCCATTGCGCAAAAACGATGGTGGAGTGATAAAAAGTCGAATATGTTGTTTTTATGCCGAAGGAGGACAATCGGCTAAATTTGTTATAACTTCGATCAAATTCAAAATTTTGAGTTATTTTAAAGGTCAAGCTTTAGAAAAAAAGAAAACATAATCAAAACTAGCCTTGATTTGAAAAAAGGGTGCGTACGTGTTGCCCAAAAATTAGTTTCTCAGGCTGATGTCATGCTGAAGCAACTAGCAACGCAACGTTCCAATAAGATTGCATTGCAACGCATTGGTATGTCATGCTGGCGCGACCTGTGACTTTGAAATTCCCTACAAATCATCACTTCTCTACATCTGATAATGCTTGAATCGTCTCCTTTCTTTCGGGAGCCATCAAAAACTCATCAAATCACGACCCGGATTGCAAGAATGCCAAAATTTGAACCGACAAATTTCTTTTTTTTTTTTGCCGGAACTAAGAATTCATGAAAATTTTCTCGCCGATTAAGATATTTTTTAGTTTATTATCACAAGTTCGGACAGATCTTCGTACTATTGTGCTTAAAACTCGGAATCACTGCTTCAAATCGAGAAAAAACAATATTCCGATTGGATTTCCTACTAGTCGCGCTACAAAACACATTGGCATCAGATTGGTCGCGCTATACAAAGCGACCAGTATGACAGGTCTGCGCGATTTCCATGGAGATCAAATGAGAGCTGGTTAGTCGTGTGAACGTTGCGTTGTAGGTCGCGTTGCTAGTTGCTTCAGCATGACATCAGCCTCAAGCGCTCACATCGACCCGGCCTTGGCCTCCAGGAAGACAGTCTGCGGACCTGCCTCCACTGTTTGGCTACTATCCCAGAAGGGGGAAGGGTAAGCAGTGGTGGTTTTAGCCAAGGCCTTTCCTTACAGTCCTATGGCTTTTCATGGCCACAACATCTGGGATAAAATACCACAAAAAACTCTGCGGGCTTTTTGAAATATGTGCTTTGAGCTTCTACAGTGAGTGGTTAGTCAAGGACAAAAAAAATCGAATTGTTCCGATGGATTCTGAAAATATGGTTTGTTCTGAAATAAAATTTTGAATTTAAATGAAAAAGTTTTTTGTATGAAGAGATTAATCGCCATAATTTATGTTTGCCTAAGTGGCATTTATCGGCCTTATTGGTGAAAAGTTATGTCCCTTTTAGTAAGAACATCTTTAGATTATGAAATTTTATAGACGAATAGAAAGAAGTTAAAAGAAATGAAATTTAGTGAAAATAAGTGGATAGAATTTGTTAGAAGCATTATCATCACATACCAAACATTTGTTTGAGCACGGGCCAACTACTATGAAGTGGCAGATACAGATAGAGTTGCATCTGCCACGCCACCACACATTAGTAGGTCAAGTCGCCCTACAAGCGGAAACTTGCAGAGCGAACGAACGAAAAGATGGTATGTGATCGCTCAGATGAGCTCCCTTCAACTCAGAAACGGATCTATCGATGTGTAGCCTTCTCAGTTTGTTATCTCGCGTTCGTTACAACCGGGGTTGCGAAAATTTACAGTCGATAGTTTGATAGAGGTCATTTCTTCGAGCTCTATACAATTTCATAATTTCATAATTCTCTTCCAACTTTAATGAACATTACATAAATTCTATGCCGAAGCGAGCTATGTTCGCTACCTAAAAGTCACGTAGATTTCACGTTTTGTTTAGGGTGGCAAATATCTATGTCAGGCATGTCAAACTGGGGGTTGCGGGCCGCATGCGGCCCGCGGCCTTGGTCAATGCGGCCCACGTAGCCCCGTCTTAAATTGTCACAAAAATAAAAACACCACTGACTAACGTTTTCAACTTAATGCAAATGTTTTTCGTTGGTCAAATTTCCTCTCAGAAAAACACGCGTAAAATTGTTGCTCTGAACCACAGTTTGAGGTGATTCCTGCTTCCGTGTAAGATGTGTGAAAATATTCATAGCGTAAGAAACACAAATATCTTCCAAGTATTTTGGTTCTATTTTTTTTGTTTTACCGAAGGAACAACAGACATATTGTGATATTTTTTAAATTGAAGATGTACGTTAGCGTGAATATCAGCATTATTCATTGTAAAAAAGCACATCCTAAATAATCAAAAACTTTCCATGATAAAATGTGTAGCTCTGAATAATTTCATTGCAGTAACCACTTGTCTAACGTTCAGTTAATTTTGTGGTAAGCGTGTTGATTTTGGTTCACATATCCCACCGCTGGAGTCTTCTTATTGTCTCAAACCTATCCGAATACGTGAGTATAAACAGCATACATTTTTAAAATACTAGTTAACAATATTTTTAATTCGTAAAGTCATTTAAAATACCATATCGGTCACTGAATTAAAAAAAATAATCCGAAAAATCTGAAAAATAATTGTGTTTTTTTAAATATCTTCAGCTCCTGTTCATAAAATTATCTTTTTCTATAATCTGACCAATAAACTGCTCTTCGCAGGTATTTTTTGACTTCTATTCAGATTCAGAGGTCGATTTTAAATTAGAAACTTGACGGCAATAAATAAAGTTCAGTTTTTTTGTAAATAATTGCTATCACATCATATGAGGCCCTCAAAGCCAAAGAGGTATTAGTGCACAAAAGCAACTTTAAAGATAGCACGCTTAAAAGTTTCTTTGTTGTGCTATTTTCCATATACTTTTTGGGAAGTTGTACCTAGTGTTTGTCCGTTCCGTTCAAAAAAGTATGAAGATAAAATTATAAAAATCTGAAATAAGCACTGAATAAATATTTTAATAGGGGAGATGGGGGCATAATGGCCACCTTAAGGAAAACGGTTATTTAACCATAGAAAATAGCTATAATATGGAGGTTACATTATTGTTTCGTGTTCAGACACTTGAAAAGCATATTCCCTAACGGGCTGAAACGTGAAAAACTAGATGAAAACGTTAAAAAATGCATTTTAAAAAATTTTGCCAAAAGCTGAAAACCAGCCACTGTGGAGGCATAATGAGAACCCCCCCTGAGGCAGTATGAGCACCATTAATCAGAGCAAGATGTGCGTTTTTGCCGGGGAATCTAGCAGCGAATTCAATTCGATGAAGTCAGGTGAGTCGTAGATTCATCAAACAAAGCAATAACAAAATAACCTAGGTCTGTTTGTCGAATACAAACAATTCACGCTCGCTCATACATTAAGTGCTTTGTTCGGAGGATGATGCTACTAGCCGTATAATGTAACAATTAAAAAAATCGATCATGAATTGTGAATGGAAAAAAATCACCTCGAACAGAAATCTAACTCTAGTCTTTTGATTACCTCTCCGACACCTTACCAATAGGCTAAATTGTCGGATGAAAACTAGTCAAGGTGTGGCGCTATAAATCAATTTTAATTCGCTGCTAGATTCTACGGCAGAAAATGCTCATTATGCCTCGATAATATGGTGCTCTATATGCCCCTAGTCAACAAATTTAAGTAAAAACGTGTTTTAAAATTGATAAAAGTGAAAAATCAAAAATTTTATGATGGTAAAAATTGAGAAACAATGTGTACATCATGTTGCAGTGCGTAAATTATAGATCAAGGTTATTTTAAGATCATAAGAGCTTATTTCGTGGTGCTCAAAAATTATAATATTTTCGTAACTTGAGAACCAAGCTAGTTTTTTTTAAATATCTCTGTAAAGATGATAAGGAGATTTCTTTTTTCGTGAAAAATTAATACTATAGGAAGTACGAAACAAATCCTCATGAAAATTTATTTAAGAAAATACGCACTTTCGTAGAAAAGCGTAGTTCTCATTATGCCTCGGGTGCTCGTTATGCCCTCATCTCCCCTACAACTAATTTTTAAGAGTGAATAACTCAAAAATGATCATTTTTGCGCTTACACCGCTTTGGTTCGAAGAGCCTCATATAAGCCAATTTGTCAGAGCTTTTTTTTTTAATTTCTCAGAAAAATTGAGTTTAATACAGATAAAGAATTAGTTACTACAGCAGCATCTACTAGCAAGAGAAAAATTCAGGATGAAAAAAGAATATTTCAAGCAACATTTGGACATCGATATCAAACAAAATAATCTGCTTGATATGTAATTTCTGCTTAAGTTTTTGCTACGAGAGGAAATTATAAGTCCCCCCATAATCATGGGTCACACACAATTATTAGTCACCGGCCGTTTGAACTGCTGATATCTACTGAACTAAAAGAAATTTTTTCATACTACTATTTTTAGTTTGTCGATTATATCATCAAAATGCATTAAAAATATTATGTGTGCGCTTGATACTAGTAAAATTGCTGGTTGAATAGTTTTTTCATACGTTAAAAATTGTCTGTTGATCTATCGCAGAAATTTCCAATGTTATAAGGTTGCCATCTTAAACCGTTAGGCCCTTTATGAGGGCATTTGGAAAATTCCCACTAAATTAATAGGTCTCATCATATAAGTAAAAAGGAATAGTTTACTTTTTCCAAATGAAACTGAGCGAATAAAACGCGAAATTTCAAAATTATTTGCAAAATAAAATTGACCCATGATTGTTACAACTTCTACCAAATTTCACACAATCATGGGTCACTTTTTTGCTAGCAATGCAAAACATTGCTTGGTTGCTATAGCTCAACCCAAATGCCCCAAATTTATACTATCAAAGAATGCCCCTGAATGTTTGCCAAAAACGCAATGATTTCCATGTTGATATTCGGGTGTTGCCATGGACTTCTATGTGACTAATAATTGTGAGCAATTTGACTATTAATTGTTACGGGGTACAATTTTGACCCATAATTGTGGTTTTGAAAAACGCTGATTTTTTCGTTAAATTATGTTATTTTTTTAACAAAAATGAAAATAAGAAAACACATTTGAACTCAAAGAGGAAGCATTTTATGACTGAAATTCATGCAAAGCTTGATATTTGGTCAACTAACACCCGAATAAATAAGCATTTTGTGGTGAAAGGATACGTTAAGTGACTAATGATTGTGGGGGGACTGTATTACATTTGGAAATGAAAGGTGAACCTGTTGAACATTTTCAAGCAGACGACTGGATCTAGGATTTGGCATTTGGCGAAGTTACGGTTATGGATCAACTAAATTTCCAAAGAAAACCTTGTGCACTTCTCAAGAACTGAAAAGATCAAATAAGGCTGCATCATTTGGTAAATAAGTACTTCACCTAGAATCGTTACTAGAATACTAGATGCATTCAAAAGCCGTTTTCGTGACATTAATTCATACGAGCGAGAATTTTCGTTGTTTGTATCTCCATTTTCGTTTGCTCCTGAAAATGCTGCTGATAATTTGCAACTAGAGTTGATAGAGCTGCAATGCGAATCTTTATTAAAAGCGAAATACATTGAAGTGGCTGTACCAAAATTTTACAGCTATTTGCCTGAACGCTACGTTGAGTTACGGAAATTTGTTGCCAGAATTCTTGCTATGTGTGCAAGTACCTATCTATGTGAGCAGTTTTTTTTTCATAATGAAAGCTACAAAAACTCCTCATCGTTCGAGATTATCTGATACAAATTTATTACCAATAATGAAGGCGTCAGTGACAAAAAAAACTTCAACCTTAATTTTTTAAACTAGTATCTCAGAAAAGATGTCAAGCATTAGGACTATAGATATAATGCATTTTAATAGAAGAATGTTAAACATTAAAAGCTTTAATAAAAAATTTATGCAAAATTTAATTCCTAGTTTACGTATAACTATATTCTGTTGTATTGTATCTAATCTCCGCGAAACTAATATGTTAATTTTTCTGACTGATTTTGGCTGCGGCCCTCTACGTCATAGAAAATTTTAAATGCGGCCCGCACACCTAAACGAGTTTAACATGCCTGATCTATGTACTTTTACACGTAACCTTTGTATGAAGATTTTGTACATAAAAAGGCTTAAAATAAGCTCTCGATAAAACTGATTTGATGAAATAGATTTTGTGGTGCTTTTTTAATAATTTTATAGAATTAATTATGGTAAATCGGGCTTGCATTATAGAGCAAAACAGGGACTAGACAAATGACCTTACTTGTAAAATGACTTACGATTTCGATAAATTGATGGCTTACCTGAAATAAGAAGAGAGAAAAGAAAAATTATAATTGGTTACAATTAAACATACGTTCATTCTGAAAATAAACAAATTCAATCACATCAAAAACATTTCTTTATCATCATCTCAATGTAGTATAGGTATCAATAAGTTTTCAAATTTTTCACTCTACTTGGAACAAAACGGACATCACTGTGCAATATTATTGTTATTGTTAGAGACATACCGGTTCAAGTTGATGAGATCGTCATTCGACTCCGATCCTCAGCACGGGTTTAGTTTTAATTGCACCAACCACGGTGAAGGACGGGAGAAAATTTCTTTCTCGATCTTTTAATTACTCACCCATTCACTTCACCACACGATGGCCTCAGGCGGGCAACGAAACGAGGAGATTCAGTCAGCTGATCGTCGTCGATTGAAGTTGTTTTTTTTCAATACCTTCCTTCTGCAACGGTGTCAGTTTGGGGTGGATTTCCTAAGCAGAAGCTTTTGATTTCGAAAAACCAGTTTCAGTCCAGATACTGTTTGGTCACCGATTGTCAGCCGGGGGTTCGTTGACATTTTTGACGTACCGAGAGCTTACGTCAGGAATAGACAGAATTGTTTGAATTCCTGTCGCCAGTTCAACTATTTTGAAACTCACTTATGAACTCCATACTTTTTTAAAAGAATAGGGGTTACGTAACAAAAATTACAGAAATGGGGATACAAATTCCACTTTTAACATGGAGAAATAAATCTTTAACTTCTTCCTTCTTAGTACATATTTGCAAACAAGCCTGTAGAAAAACATACGATTGTTTTGCAGTTCATAATAACAACATGAAAGCATTCTTTGCAATTGGAAACAGGAAGTCCAAACATTGAACTGGGTGTCGTCTACTGAATATCGTGCAGCAGATTTAAAGCCACCATCTAGTGAAATTCTTCAACGTCACTTCGGAGATGGGCGAGAGTACTTGCTCATGCACTCGGGGTAGTTATTGGATTGACCGATGTTGGTGTTGCTCAAGCGAACTGGCAATTAGTTTGACATAATTAGAAATCGATTTTTCTCCATGTATGAAAATTGACCGCATGGCTGTCAGCCATTTGCATTGAAACGACAAGACAGATTTGAAGAAATCGGTTCACAAGGAATCCACTCCCTATATGTTAGTATTACATTTTTTCAACTTTTCACGTAGATGGCTCCTTGCCCCTTGGAGTTACTAAGTGCAATGATGCGTATGTTCCGAAGGAAGAACTTGGGATAGGAGAGCTGTAAGCGACAAATCAATAGGAGGCTCAACCAAAATCCAAGATACGAACCTGCAAAAGACAATCGAAGTCCATGACCCATCTGAGCCAAGAATGACAATACAAGTCCCTGGATAATCTATTTTTGAAGGTGAAAAAAAAACACTAGAACCGCGTTTATACGAAGCCATCTGAATGCGCTTTTTTGTTCAAGTATTAATAATCAAGTATTTGAAGATCTAAAAGCACGTGGTTATAATAAACATTCTAGATTGCCCGATTTTATACGGGCTTGCTCGGATTTTCAGAGAAAAAAAAAATTTGTTAACATAATCCACGGTTTTTGCTTCAAGTAGCAATTTTTTTTAAATTTTATTCTTCAAAATAACCTTCCAAAGGTTTTTTTTAAATTATAAATTAAATTAAATGCCTCATTTCTCAGTAAAAAATATGTATAAATGTGTTTACTTTTCAACCATGATCTTGAGTTTTTTATGGAAAATATCTGTAGGGGAGATGGGGGCATAATGGCCACCTTTAGGAAAACGCTTATTTAACCATAGAGAACAGCTGTAATATGTGAATTACATCATTGTTTCGTCTTCAGACACTCGAATAGTGTATTGCCTAATTGGATGAAACTTGAAAAAGTAGATAAAAACGTTTAAAAATGCATTTTAAATTTTTTTGCCTAAAGCTGAAAACCAGTCACTGTAGAGGCATAATGAGAAACCCCCCGAGGCAGTATGAGCACCATTAATGAAGGCATAATGAGCGTTTTCTGCTGGGGATTCTAGCAGCAAATTCGACGCGATGAAGTCAACTGAGTAATAGAGCTCCAGCTTGACTTGTATCGTCTGACGATTTGGCCGATTGGTAAGATGTCGGATAGGTAATCAGTAGGCTCGAGTTCGATTCCTTGTCGAGGTGATTTTTTTTTCATTTATCACTCATGATCATGATTGCACTAAACGGTGAGGCGTAGATTCATCAAACAAAGCAATAACAAAATAATCTAGGTCTGTTTGTAGAATTCAAAGAATTAACACATGCTCATACATTATGTTTCTGGTGTTTTGTTTGACGGATGATGTTTTGATGCTATTAGCCGTATAATGTAACAATAAAAAAAATCAATCATGAATGGTATGTGTAAAAAAAAATCCCCTCGAACAGGTATCGTACTCGAGTCTACTGATTACCTCTCCGACACCTTACCAATAGGCCAAATCGACAGACGAAACAAGCCAAGCTGTAGCTCTATTATTCAGTTGACTTCATCGAGTTGAATACGCTGATAGATTCCCCGGCAGAAAATGCTAATTATGCCTTCATTGATAGTGCTCTGTTCGCCTCTAGTGAACAAATTAAAGTAAAAAAGCGTTTTAAAATGGATTAAAGTGAAAAATCAAAAATTTTAGGATGTTGGAAATTAAGAAACAATGTGTAGATCATGTTGCAGTGCGTACATTTCAGATGAAGATGATTTAAAGGTCATAAAAGCTTATTTGGTGGTGCTCAAAAATTATAATATTTTCGTCACTTGAGAACCTAGCTGGTTATTATTTAATATTTCTGTAAAGATGAAAAGGATATTTCTTTTTTGGTGAAAAATTAATACTATAGGTAGTACGAAACAAGTCCTTATGAAAATTTGTTTAAGAAAATACGTACTTATGTTGAAAAAAGGAGTGCTCATTATGCCCTGGGTGCTCGTTATGCCCTCATCTCCCCTACTTTGGACGGATTTGTTCCGTTTTTGAGTTAAAATTTTTTAAATCTAATTCCCGTATATTGCCAGTCTTTTGGGTAAAAATGAAAGCGATTTGTCCGGAAAGAATACGTTCAGAAAAAAATCTGGAAACCTTAGATCAGAAGGAAAGAACAGTTGCATGATCAGCAAAAATTTGAGTTGGAATCTTAAAAATGAAGACTTTAATGAGAATTGGTAATTGAAATTGGTAGAATTGGTCATTGAGAAACAACCATGAAGAATTCTTAGTTCTAATCTAAGATCGTAGATCGCATTCATTAAAACTCGTTTTCTGTAGTCCTTAATCACGGCAACGGAAGTTTACAGATGTATTGTTGAAAGAAAGGAAAAAAATATAATATAGTTTTCAAATATTATTTCATGTTTATAATTTCCGAAATATCGTCTAAGGGCGGTAGGAATCATATCCAATACAAAATGTATCTATAGGATATTACAAATTTCCTTTCGTATATCCCCACCATGTTTTGAAAGAAAAAAATGGCTGTTTTGCTACAGCGATTCGAATAATTTCACGCACAATGTTTTTCAAGACGATTTTCACAAGTCGCTTAATTTTTTGACATTTACGACGCCACCAATTTTTACGTTGTCTTTATGTTTTACTTACCACAGCCCCAGACGGATGACCGCTAAATTAGCTTTTCGCGCAGAAAGTGAAAGATGGAAAATGGCCACTTGCAAGTTCCGCGACCCCGAGCGGATGGGCCTAAGAGCTGAGGAGTTCAGCCAGAGTAGCCAGCCGGCACTCGGAATTCGATAGAGATCGGCAGTAGTTCGGTAGACTTTTTCCGCCTAGTGATGATGATGATGGCGGCTGATGCATTAATTTTAATTTTTTATTTTACTATTTTCGGACGCTCGATTTCCAAGATGCGCCTTACGCGGCAGACAATGGTTTTGATGGCTTGGAAACGGAAGTGGTTTCACTTTGGCCAATTAGTAATGCATCAGTTTTGACGGGTGCGATTTTGCAATCATTGTTTTTGAGGGATGTTATGAGGTAGGATTTTTTTTTTCGATGCGGCGGCGGAGGTGATCATCTTCCGATATAGATGAACAGTTGTGGAAAATTATCAAATTATAGAAGAGTTTCTTTTTTTTTGATGATTACAACAGCTCGATGGACTCTTTTATAATCTAACAACCGTGCGTGATATAATGACAAATCGCTGTGTTGATTCCAAAGGTTTAGCGGTTTTGAAGAAAAGTATAAAAAATATCTGATAAGCAGTAAAAGATATCGTACCTTTGTAGTACGGCATCCTTGATAGGCCTATATGTGTATTGCTTTAATATTCGCAGCCATGCCTAGGATTTGATTTAATAGCACATTTCAAGTTCTTGTGTCTCCAGAATTTTTATTTTTTCCACCCCAACTACTTGATCTCGCAAATAATTCTAATTTTCGTAAAACGAGATT
>NC_073691.1:151834316-151859316 GCF_029784155.1 Uranotaenia lowii | reverse complement strand
TACTGGGTTGTTCGGGACAGTCTCTAGAACACTCCTGATATAGTGGCTACGAGTTTATATCGAGGTTTTTGAACAACATTTTTCAAACATTGAAATTGCATTTTTTTTTATTTTCAACAAAAAATCTGCATACTGAACTTTAACACCCTATAACTCGTCTCTGACCCTATTTTTGGTAGTGCCACCTATACTGGGTTGTTTGGGACAGTCTCTGGAACACTCCTGATATAGTGGCTACGAGTTTATATCGAGGTTTTTGAACAACATTTTTCAAACATTGAAATTGCATTTTTTTTTATTTTCAACAAAAAATCTGCATACTGAACTTTAACACCCTATAACTCGCCTCTGACCCTAGTTCTGGTAGTGCCACCTATACTGGGTTGTTCGGGACAGTCTCTAGAACACTCATGATATAGTGGCTACGAGTTTATATCGAGGTTTTTGAACAACAGTTTTCAAACATTGAAATTGCATTTTTTTTTATTTTCAACAAAAAATCTGCATACTGAACTTTGAAACCCTATAACTCGCCTCTGACCCTAGTTCTGGTAGTGCCACCTATATTGGGTTGTTCGGGACAGTCTCTAGAACACTCCTGATATAGTGGCTACGAGTTTATATCGAGGTTTTTGAACAACATTTTTCAAACATTGAAATTGCATTTTTTTTTATTTTCAACAAAAAATCTGCATACTGAACTTTAACACCCTATAACTCGCCTCTGACCCTAGTTCTGGTAGTGCCACCTATACTGGGTTGTTCGGAACAGTCTCTAGAACACTCCTGATATAGTGGCTACGAGTTTATATCGAGGTTTTTGAACAACATTTTTCAAACATTGAAATTGCTTTTTTTTTATTTTCAACAAAAAATCTGCATACTGAACTTTAACACCCTATAACTCGCCTCTGACCCTAGTTCTGGTAGTGCCACCTATATTGGGTTGTTCGGGACAGTCTCTAGAACACTCCTGATATAGTGGCTACGAGTTTATATCGAGGTTTTTGAACAACATTTTTCAAACATTGAAATTGCATTTTTTTTTATTTTCAACAAAAAATCTGCATACTGAACTTTGAAACCCTATAACTCGCCTCTGACCCTAGTTCTGGTAGTGCCACCTATACTGGGTTGTTCGGGACAGTCTCTAGAACACTCCTGATATAATGGCTACGAGTTTATATCGAGGTTTTTGAACAACATTTTTCAAACATTGAAATTGCATTTTTTTTATTTTCAACAAAAAATCTGCATACTGAACTTTGAAACCCTATAACTCGCCTCTGACCGGTATAGTTCCACTTTTACTAGGTGGCCCAGTTAATTTAACACGTAGAATATTGCTTATTCTGTACATCGCGTTTATCTGTTATTTGAATTGCTTTACTTTTCGGTAACATTTCATACAATTTGGCAGCACTGCTCGATTTTATGGAATTATTTCAGGGCTTTTGAAATGTTTCGCCGTTGTACCTAACTTCACAGCGGTGAAAAAAAAATCATTGTTATTATTTCAAAATCTAATACCGTATTTGTTTATGCCGAGTGTTGCACTAGTGTTGCACTGGTGCACCACTAGGTGCTGTCAAACTGTTTGTTTATTCGGACAGTGTTGCACTAGTTTTGACCTGGTGTTGCACTGCCATCGGGCGGTGTTGCTCCGAAAATTTTGTCAGTGTTGCGAGAGAGCGTGTGAGTGAGCGAGGTAGCAATACACTGGCGACGATTTTTGTTTGTTTTTATCGGGAACGGTGGGACACTCCACACGCTCATTTTTATTTAACCATTTTCGAATGAAAAGTAACCATTTCTTAGTTTTTTCTGCAGAACTGCCAATATGGTTATTTTTCCTAAATATTTCATGTTTCAATTTTAACCATATTCCAACTTTTCGGTTATTAACCAAAAAAAGAATGAAAATTTAACCTCAATCGAAAAAAAAAACATTGTATAATGGCAAAGTTGTACGCGTTGTTCGGAAGTTTTTTATCCGATATCGGATGGATTTCACCGGAAGGGTTAAAAGTATTTCAATTTTAGGATCAAATAACATAGCACACCCGCTGCTGGAAGGTAATTCATTGCTAATATTATCCTTGAGTTCGACAGGTAACAAAATTTATTTGTAGGAAACTTATGGCCAATCTTCAATACCATTCTTCCTCTCATAGTCAGCTATCAGGTACTATGGTCATCCTGTTTAGAATCATAAAAATGCCCTACATCCTACAGCGGGCTACCGCTGGCAGGCCAGAGAAGCCATGAGGTTTGTATTCTTCTCAATATGTGGATCGTCAGCAGTTCCGGTATTGCTTATGCCATTTCAGGATGACAAATCATGATAACTTCCGGACGAGCAGCTGGATACCGAAATGCGAAAATTCGACGTGATAGATTTGTTTGCCGTCACCCTTCTAAAATTCAACTTAATGTCTACCACTCCGGATACTTTCAAGGTTTCGATGCCTTGCGGAAAAAGATGAAATCTCATTCCGACAATTCCATCGAATCGGAAGTAAAATATCACCTGGGGCTTTAACCACCTTTAACTGCATGCTTTAAAGACCGCAACAAAATCATGTGTCCCTGCCAAGAAGACTCCGAGGGCAATCAAACAAGTACTCCCGTTTAGAACAAAAATTGGTAAAATATTTTCTGACATATATATTTACGATTTTCTTTTAAAATATTTTATTTAATTTTAGGACGTCGAAATTCTAGTGTTAGCACAATTGTCATCAAAAGCATAACAGACCACCACTTCCAGCGCAGTTGTTAGCGTTTCCTGTTTGGCTTCGCTGCCGATCAGCGATACAGTCCTCATCTTTTTTTGGTACCCCATACGCTACTTCCAGGAGCCGAATCATCAACTCTACAAGCTACTTCCTCCTGCGCCACGTTCACCGATGATGGCTTCACCTCCTGTACCAGCTACCGGTGCCAACATTACCAACAATCATCCGGCCCCAATTAATTTGAAAGCACCTAAAAAGAACGTCCTTCAGTCAGCCAATCCGTTTGAAGGCTTCCACTTGTCTAGGCCCAACAGCAAGCTTCAGGGAATAGTTTGTAGTCAGCATGTTCTACAACAGCTGGCACGAAAACAATGTACCGTCCCAGAAGGACTTTGATTTCTGTCGCCAAAAAAAATATTTAGAACAAAAATATACTAAATATTATCACTACTCTTTCTTCGGTTTCTGTGATTTTGCGAAATGACGATATTTATCGAAAATTTTATGACAAATCCTCATGAATCTAAAAATCTAACTCATTTGAATTTCGGTTGAAAAATAACCATTTTTCAACTTCTCCTCCAGAATCCCATTCGGTTGAAAAATAACCATATTCGAACTTCTCCCTAAGAAGTCATTTTATGACTTCTCATGAAGAACTCATAAAATGACATTTCCCGGGAAAAGGTCAAAAATGGTTATTTTTGAATCGTAAATGGTTTAATAGTTTCTAGCGTGCACGAGTGGAGAAAACAAATACAGTATAAAACTCTCCATAATTTCACTCAAATTTAATTAGTAATTTTGTATAATTATTATATAATCGACATTGACTAGTTGAAACATGAGTGTACCGTTTCTTCTCAGATGTTATTAAAAGAATTAAATTACGTTTGGCGCTTTTTTCGGTAACAGTATTCATACGGACAAATTATGTTGCTAAGGTGAGTGGACTTTAAAAATAGTGGTTTTAAGATATTGTTTATTCAAATATTCACACGAACTATCTCGGAACAGGCAATTCATCTCAGCTAGCAACGCCGTCGAAGAAATTTACATCGTCAAAAAGGAAACCGACAGTGACGGTGATGACGAGAATCCGCCGCTCAACCGGCTGCTACCGGAAAGTGGTATCGTGCCGGCTTCGATGACCTTGCCCGGTACCATTGACGGAATCAGGTGTGAAACATTTGGCACCGGTGGAGAACTACCCGATGTCGTGGAAATCAAGAGCGAACTAGAGGACGGGGATGATGATGATACGGTAAGGGATGATCAACAAGTTGTTTCTCCATCAGGGATAGAGGTCGATGCTGCCGGGCAGCAGAATCTGAAAACGGAATCCAACGTTGGAGATGACGTGGATGAAGATAATATCCCTCTTGCACAGAGAAAGAAAAAAATCAGACGAATTACGCGGAAAAAGCTTTCGTTAAAAAAGTGTGAAACGTCGTCTGATTCTTTCTGCGCTGTGAATACAATTTTTTCGGAAGGTTCAACTTCTAGCGATGAAGAGAGTAAAGTTTTCAAAGAATCCCTTTGTAATATATGCAGTACCAAATTCGATAAACGCCAAGAGCTAATACGACACTTGCGAAAATTTCACTGCAACTTGCTGCCTTTTCGATGCGAGGTATGTGTCAGCGGCGAACAAAAAAGTCTAGGCTCTTTAAACAAACATTTTGCCCTTCATGATCCTTTGAAACCATTTAAATGCTACTACTGTGCTGCTCGCTTTTCCGCGAAAATTCATCGGACTGCGCATCAGCGAAGATACCATCGCGAGGACCTAGAAAACGATACCATCCGCAATGCAAACCGCCGCTTTGTTTGTCGCTATTGCAATAAACGATTCGCTGCAAAGTTTAACTTGGAACGTCACGAGCGGGGCCACGAAGTCAAAATCACCGCGAATGAACAGTTTCCGGATCGTCGTCACCAATGCTTTCTGTGCGTTGATTCCAAACCTTTTTCCTCGAAGGATGAATTGATCCAACACCTGACGGGGCACGTAGACAAACTGCCTTACGTTTGCAATCGCTGCGACCAGCCGACGACCATTACCTCGATCCGACTGTTGAACAAACACCTCGCTTCCCATGAAGAACCGGAGCAACCAATCAAGTGTGTGTACTGCAGCAAGCGATTCATATCGGTTATGTCCTGCCAGACACACGAACGAACCCACGTTCAGGAGAAGGAAGCGGATGAAGTTGCGGTGGCCAAACTGGAAAGCAAACGGATATCGGCCAAAATCATCATCGTCGACGGGATGAAGCGGTACGAGTGCAGCTATTGTGGCAATTCATATTCGCTGTTAAGTACACTGCGGCGGCACGAGAACATTCACACCGGTAAGGTGCAGTACGTGTGCAAAGTGTGCGGCAAGATATTCAACAAATCGTCCTGTCTGCTGCAACATGAGCGCACCCATTCCCAGGATACGCCGTACAAGTGCGAAATTTGTAACCGTGGGTTTAAGGTAGCTATAAATTTTCTTTAAAAATTTAAAATAGATTCTAAGAGTTCCAAACTGCTAGAGCTGGATTTTATTGCGTTTAAAGGAATATTGATTGCCAAGCAGTCGAGATTCAGAAAGCAGCATTCAAAGAGTCTGTAGTTGAATGTGATACTTACTCCTCAAAAATTGGAAGTTTATTATTAAAAACGGAAGTTACACAGTGCTTGGATTTTAAACGCTCTTTTTTTTAAAACGTTTAACAAACTATCATCAAGCATCAAAAATAGTTAAATCAAACTAACATGTTTAGGAAGCTGACAATACAACGAAAGGGTCGTATGGAAGTGATGGACATCTGACGAAGAATAAAATAGGTACAATATTACACCGTGATGGAGATATACGGGAAAAGCCCGAGCCACTCTCACAGAAAGCGATAATATATTAAATAAAATTATTCATAGGGCAAAATGTCTCTTCCATTGCTCCAGCGTATAAAGGGAGAGGAAGAACCAAAACTAAAACAGAAACAAAAAGGTCTAAATAACATTTCACTTTACAGGAAACCATTCGTCTTATCGAACATCGTCGCATTCACAGTGGAGAGCGGCCGTTCACTTGTAGGATTTGTTTCAAAAGTTTTCGTATTAAACCGCTGCTCAAAGAACATGAACTGATGTGTGGGACCAAGCAAGAAAACATTGAAAGTCGCTGTCCAATTTGCTCAGCCACATTTCCCAATTATCGATTGTTGGCAGATCACTGCACCGGGAGCCACCCGGCTGCTATCGAAGAAACCCGCTGTGAGTACTGCGATCTAACATTCAAGGACACTGCATTGCTGATCGAGCACGAAAACAACCATCGCAATCCGAACTCTATTCGATGCGGCGAATGTAGCCGGATTTTCAAACAGCTTTCTAATCTACGTCGTCATCAACGATTGCACAGCAACGATGCCATTCCATATCAGTGTGATATTTGTGGCAAAAGTTTCTCGCAGGCAGGGGCGCTTAAAATACATAAGCGCATACATTCTGGTAAGCAACCTGTGGTACCCTCCGTTCACAACGTACAAATATTCGGGATTACACTTAGGTTGTAACAAATGTATTCTGTTTATTATAAAAGACGCAAATAGTAAAAGGCTCCCGATCAATCACCGACTCTTCACTTCAACGCTTTTTCTCTGAATCCTCAGACCATTGTTCTCTCTTCGAATAGTGTTGTCCTGTTAAAGTCATTATATCAGTTCATGGTTTTTCGATAGGATATAGTCATTACTCACCACATCTCCTTTTCTTTATAGATAAAAACATAACTCCTTTCAATTTCCATCCAAATTCCCAACAACGTAGTCTTGAAACCTAGTAGGAGGTTTTACATTTCTCCGGCTCCTGAAATTAGAGCAAATGTTCTTGTCTACCTCGCCATTGGTAATAACTGTTGGGGGTATGGACGAAGAGCTTGAACTACTTTCATCTGGTGCTAAATCATTTGACGAAACGAGTTCAGGGTCAACAATCCGCTTTAAGTGGCTAGAGTTTCTTTCAAACACTTTTCCTGTAGCCTTGTTCTTTATCTCAACACGCGAACCACTTTTACCAGACACAGTGTATTGACTAGGGTTAAAGTTGGTAGTCAGCTTATTTCCGGGAAGCAAGTTTTTCATAAGAACCGTATCACCGATTTGAATTTCTGAAACCCTCGCTCGTCGTTTCATGTCCTCTTTTCCTTTTCCACGCAATTTTGACCTCATGTCCTTTTCTTGAACTTCTTCATCTGCTATCCCAGTTTCTAAATCGATTAAACATGGTATTTTCGATCGAATAGTTCGCCCGTAGCATAACTCTGTTGGCGTTTTCTGTGTCACTGAATGGGGGGTAGTATAATACATAAGCAAATAATCTTCTAAGTCGTGTTTCTAATTTCGTCCAAGTGCGTGACTGATTTGAAGTCGCTTTAATAGCGAACGGTTTTGTCGTTCCACCAGTCCATTTTCCTGGGGCCAATAAGGTGTGGAATAGTTAAGATGAATTTTATTCTTTTTACAATAATTCTCAAAAGTATTGCTAAGAAATTGCTTTGCGTTGTCGAGAGTTATTGTCACTGGGTATCCCAACCTGGTAAAAATTTTCCGCAACCGACTTATGGTGTCCTCAGCAGTTATATGCTTCATTATTTCTATTTCCTTGTAGCGGCTGAAGTAGTCTATGATAACTAACAAATATTCGCCACTAGGCAGTGGACCCATGAAGTCTAACGCAACGTCGATCCAAGGACCGGCTGGAAGAGGCCTTCTCCCCATGGGTTCGGGTCTGTTTGGGCAGCTCACTAGTCTACAACCTTCACACGAGGACACATGTTTCTCGATTTCACGATCCATCCCGGGCCACCAAACCCGGTCGCGTAATCTGCGTTTCATTACGCTCTCCCCTGGATGGCCTTCGTGAGCAAGGTCTAGCATTCTAATTCGAAGAGCTTTTGGAACAATTAATTTACTTCTGCGAATTAATGTATCCCCGGTGAAACCTATTTCGGTTTTGAAAATTTCGTAAGGCTTTGCCAAAGGATTATTCCAATTGTTACTTATGAGGCATGTTTTCACAGCCTGTAGTTCTTGATCCTCTCGCGAAGCTTTATCAAGTTCACTTGTATCGATCGCCGCTGACTCTTTAATCGCAAGAATTAGAAAAGGGCTGTCTCTGTCGAAATCTGTGGTACAATCGTCCTGAGACAATCTCGAAAGTGAATCTGCTATGTTGTTGCAGCCCTTACGGTACACAACTTTGAACGAAAAGGATTGCAACCTCAGTAACCACCGTTCAATTCTGGCACACGGTCGTGAATTTGGTTTAAAGATTGTTTCTAGGGGCTTATGGTCAGTTTCCAGTTCGAAGGTGCGCCCGAGAAGGTAAACTGAGAAACGTTCCACTGCCCAAACTAGTGCCAGTGCCTCTTTTTCGGTCTGGCAGTAGCGTTTCTCGGTTTCGCTGAGACTTTTACTCGCATAACTGATAATGTGTGGATTAGAATCAAGCCGGTTATCTACAAATTGTAGAAGAACGGCGCCCAGCCCTACAGGCGAGGCATCAGCAACCACCCGGGTCCGTAAAGTGTTGTCGAAATAGTGCAACATTTTTATATCCGCAACCATTCTCCTCAGTTTATCGAAACATTGTTCATGTTCCGATGTCCAGACAAATTTAACACCTGAGCATGTAAGCGCACGTAGTGGTGCAGTTCTTGTTGCCAAATTCGGAAGAAAACGACCCACATACGTCACAAGGCCTAGGAAGCTTCTCACCTCCTCCGAGGTCTGCGGAGCTCTAAAGTTTTTCAGAGCTGTGATTTTGTCGTCAGTTGGTTGCACTCCTTTACCCGACAGTCGATGGCCCAGGAATGTTACCTCTGGAACTCGGAATACACACTTTTCGTGGTTCAGTAGAACTCCTGCTGTTCTCAACGTTGCTAGCGTTTTATTAAGTTCCTTGTCGTGTTCTGATAAATTTTCCCCGAAAATAAGGATATCATCTATAAAGTTTATCGTATTGTTGCAAGTTACTAAAATCTGTTCCAAACCTTTTTGGAACATTTCCGGTGCGCACGAAATGCCGAACATTAACCTTTTAAACCGAAAAATGCCCAAATGCGTAATAAAAGTTGTGATATGGCGCGAATCTTTGTGTAATTCCATTTGATAAAATGATTCTTTGATATCTAACCGACTAAAAACACGAGCCTTCTTAAGCCGTGGAAGAAAATCATCGAACGTTGGCATAGGATGCGCTTCTCGCTTGATGGCCATGTTTGCTCTGCGCATGTCAACGCATAGGCGGAGATCTCCATTATCCTTGAGGATAGTTACTAGCGGAGATACCCATGGACTGTATTCCTGCACAGGTTCTATAATATCGGATGCTAGCAACGCATGTAGCTTTTCTTCAATTTTAGTCAACAAAGCTAGTGGTGGTCGTCGAACGCTTTGACAAACTGGAGTTACTGATGGATCGATGGAAATTCTTAGTTGGATACCTCTAATTTTCGGGAATACTTGTTTGCTACAAGTTAGCTGACAGACATCAAACATTTCTCGTGAACTGGGCAACCCTAACACTAAAACTCCTAGCTCTTTGGCAGTGGCGCGACCAAGAAGTGGTTGGGATCCTTCGTTTATAACATAAAATGTTGCTGTTTTTTGAATTCGTCTCGCGTCGTCTTCAATTGATATGACAGCCTCAAAAACGGTTCGGGTAACAAGTGGTCGGAAATGTTTGCCATAAACTCTGAATTTTTTGTCTTTGTTGTGTTGCTCTTCATGTTCAACTCCTTCTGCTAGCATTTTATTCCAAGTCGTATCGTCAATGATATTGTATTGGCAACCAGAATCAATTAGTACTTGCACCATCACTCCACCGATCGTTACCCATAGAAGTTCCTCTCCAGCTTTACTATTAGAAATATAGTTCAGAAAATTACCTAAGAAGAAAAATTACCATATTGGTTAAAATCTCCTCAACAAACAGTCAAATATAGTAAAAATAAGAATACCTGATTCATCGTGCTCTTCGGTATCAACAGCATTAATTGCTGGACGCTTGAATCTATTGTTTCGAAAATTGTTACCCTGGTGTGGCACCTGGCGCTTCCGTGACCTATATCTGTCAGGACAGAACATTAAGAAATGTCCTTGTTTGCCACACTTAAGGCAATTCCTATCTAAAGCTGGGCACCTGCGATCCGGGTGTCGCTGATCTTTGTAGCCACATTTACCACAAGCGATTAAATCATCTCGGTAAGAGTTACGAAACGAGGTGCCAAGCGTGCCGCGAGGTGTGTTTTGATACTCATTTCGAAAATTTGGTCGATATACGTTTCGCGACAAACCTTGAATCCTGTTTACCACTAATTCACTCGATTGGTTGGTGGACGCCGCGGTGAATTGTTGAGATTGGAATTTTACTGCCTCATGAGCATTTATAAGTTTTGTTATTATGTCAATATTCAAATTTTCCTGCTGCAGTATCTTCTCGCGTAAATCTGGGGCTGCGGTTTGGATCAGTTTGTCGATTACGCTAATTTCTCTACTCTCTTGCAAACTGTTTCCAAAGTTACACATATTAGCCATCTCAGCGGTTCTAAGCAAAAATTTGTCAAACGATTCGTCTTTCTCCTTTGGTTTTAGCATCCAAAACTGTAATCTTTGATAAGCCTCGTGTTCTTTGGGTGCGAAATATTGGTCCAACTTTTGGATCATCACTTGGAACGGATCGACACCCAGCCGTTCTTCCACATCGGCACCCGGAATACTACTAAAAACCTCTTGCACATCTGGCCCCGCTCGCGAAAGGAAAATGTTCTTCAAACGAATTTTATTTGTGGTAGCATTTGCCAGAGCCATGTAATCGAACTGTCGCTTATAACGGACCCATTTTTCGCGAACTTCTGTTTGCGGGAGGCCCTTGAAAATAAATGGAGGCAGATCCCATCTATCCATTTTGAAATATCTCTTATTTGTCTCTTGACAGTTTTCAGAATTTTAAGCTGAAATAAATGAAAAAATAGTATAAACTTGTCAACTGTTCGAATTTATCTTTAACTTCCTCTTGAACACTAGCAAGCCAATCAATTTGAAACAAATTATTTCTATAGATTCGGGATTTGTCAAAGCTTTCTTAGAGATATTCTGCGGACCTGATCCAAACAATCCTTATTGTTTACTTCGCGAACCATCGCTCCTTGCACGATACCCAGATGTATCGGCCAAAACAATTCTCAAGATTGTTTATTTCGCGAAACTTCGCTCCCTGCACGATACCCAGATGTATCGGCCAAAAACAATTTCCATAATTGTTAAGTTCGCGAAACTTCGCTCCCTGCACGGTATAGAATACCGGCCAAAAGGATCTACCAGATGATCCGTCCTAGTTCACACACAGGAAATGTCCTGTCCCTGCATGGTATCTCATATACCAGCCAACATTCACAGGTTAAAACCGCCACTGCAGATTTCTGTCAGCCTAGTGCTCTGCACAGTACCCTTGTACTGGCCACTTTTATATCATTCCAGATAGAATCCAATACAGGTCACGCAGAATATCACTCATAACAAGCATTTATAACGAATCAACTTTTTCATCTTCCTGGTGCTTTTTTTTCGCACCTAACCTAACTTCCCGAAGCGTCTCTGAAAAATTTGGCCTAATATTTATTTGGTTCTTACCTGATTTTCCGACTTCCAACACTCGTCGCCAATATGTGGTACCCTCCGTTCACAACGTACAAATATTCGGGATTACACTTAGGTTGTAACAAATGTATTCTGTTTATTATAAAAGACGCAAATAGTAAAAGGCTCCCGATCAATCACCGACTCTTCACTTCAACGCTTTTTCTCTGAATCCTCAGACCATTGTTCTCTCTTCGAATAGTGTTGTCCTGTTAAAGTCATTATATCAGTTCATGGTTTTTCGATAGGATATACACACTCATTTGGCGCAACACCTTAAACTTGTAAAATTGACCCATTATTGCGAACAGCCGAGATCTGTCAAAAAAAGTGTCGTTTCCTCGAGTCAATTTTACACATTATTTAGAAAAGCTGGCTTACTAAATAAAGGGTAGTTTTTTAACTTGTCATTCAGAATATAGAACTCTTTCTGCCGTAACCGATCTCGTTCGACGATTCAATAATCGGTTAATGCTGAAAGATCAGTTCAATAGATTGATTTGATTGAATATTTTCCTATTCTATAACAGGAGCATGAAAATGATTCCTTGCCGAATATAGAAATTCAAAACTAACTGATTTGTTTTTATTATTTTCTTTCCATATACTTCTGACATTTTAAGGGCTAACATCAAAGGGCTGACATCGCAGAGCGGGCTTCCAAAATAATGTGTAGATTTTACATGCTTACATTACTAATTTTCACCTCTGCTTTGACGTACATGCTGTGTACACTATAAGGGGTACAAGGACTTTACATGAAAAAGGAGTTAACCCAGTCTTTTCCGATAACGGGTCAAAACTACACTATAAGGGGTTGCGCCAGATGAGTGTGTAGTCATTACTCACCACACAACCCGCTAATGAATCGATTATACCTACCCCGGATAATACTATTCATTTCTTTCAGGTGAAAAGCCCTATCAATGTGATTTGTGCTCCAAAACATTCTATCACAGTTCAACGATGCAGCGTCATAAAAAATCACATTTCAAGAGCAAAAGCAAACTGTTTTTGTTCGGTGAGCAACAGGAAAAACCAAAAGATGAAGAATCGGCACCGACCATGGTTGATAGTCTACCGGCGGCGGCGGTGGAACCGGCCATTAGTGCCAGCCAGTCGATGCCAACCCTTGTGCTGACTCTGGGTAAGGTAATCAAACCTTTACCGATGTTCGCGAAAGATAAAGCCGATTCCATTCCGCTCACGGTAGAATCGCATCAACCACCAACAATTCCTCAAACTATTGGAAATGGTATGGATACCTTGGCAAATCTTGTCGTACAATCCCGTCCGGAAATGTACGTTCTAGACACCAAGTTGCTGATACCGCAGACCGTTATACAGCACCAGCAACAACAGCAGGATATTGCCAAAGAAGCTACAATTGTAAATATTCAGCAACATCAGCAGTTATAGCGAATCGGCAGTTTGAGCATCGCTTCGAACTGGTCTTATCGTCTACTATTACGCTTTGGAATTGATTCAATAGTGAGTAATAAACTGAGAAATGAACCAGCGGAGTTGGATTGACCCGTAGAAGCTATCACATCCTATAAAGGTAAGTTTAATACTTTTTTGCTCTCCCCTTCTTCTTTTCCTAGGAAGGGAATCAGAATCCAACACGGGATTTGACTTTGTGGTGACTGCAGTAAAGTGATCTCTTTTCGGTTGTTGCTTGCTGATAAGTTGAGTAATGGCTCTTTTCTTGTACTTGTTGCGTGCGGCTTTCAGCGTGATTTCCTGTTTGGTTTTTGGCTTTGGTGCTGTGGATTCATCACTCAAATTGGACAGCACCTATCACTAGTAGTCGATAGTCAAGTGGTTCTGTTTACAATTCTGGTAGAAATTTTATTTGGAAATACAATTTTCACTTTCACGATAGCCTACAAGCCATCTGATTATGATATCTGTTTTTGGGATGGTTATTAGTTGAGCACTGCAGGCAGAACATCCGTTAAAGATGAAAGCACAGACTGTAATAAAAGTGTCTGTTCTGTTGAAAAAAAGTTTGTGGGCGGGTCTATGGTATGAAGGTTACCATTTATTATTATTTTACTTAAGTATCATTTTACTTATGTTATTTTAAAAATTTTGAACGTATAGCTAATTTTCGACACAAATTTAAAGTTTTTCCCTAGTATGATGCCTGGCTATAAGCCAAATGAGATTTCTTAAAAAAAAAAGATATTTTTTTTTGAGAAAACTGGACACTGTTCTTAGTCTGTTGGAAAGATTTGTTCGAGCTTCGGTTGCATCATCTCGATTTCGCCGATGCTGCTCATCGTTGAGACTTCGGCCGGCGATTGGCTCAACGGGTGTGTTTCCATTAGTATATTTGACGCTGTGCCCATTTCATTCACAAGCACCTGAGTGGATTCGGCAGTGCGGTTTCTTTCAGCAGCTTGCATTTGTGCGGCCAGCGTGACCGTCTTCGTTGCCTTGATGTGACACATCTTCTGCTTGATGTGACGTTTGTAGTTGCTTCCTCCAACGAATCTCTGGCCGCATTTTTCACAAGCAAACGGTCGCTCACCGGTGTGGATCCGCCGATGCACCGTTAGTTGGCCTCCTTGGGCAAACCGCTTGTTGCAAAACTCACACTGATATTTCTTTTCACCTTAAAAAAGATATATTATTCAGTTATTATCAAGCGCTTTATAACGAACAAAATAACAAATCTCACCAGTGTGGGTAGTGATGTGTTTGGCTAGTGCAGTCGATGTCGTCAACTGCCGACCACAAATTTTACAAGTATATTGTTTATACTTTTTGCCGGTGGTTCCGATGTCAACCGGAGCAGCAATGTCGGTGGCGTTCGGAATGTACAGTTTGCTTTGCGGATTGAAATGCATATTGTAGTGTCGGCGCATTTCGTTCTTATCAACGAACCCCTTCTGGCACAACTGACAGGAATACGGACGTTCTCCTGTAACAAACAAAACAGTGTTTTACTTTTAGAGTTAGAATTTTTAAATAGAGGTAGAAAATACTTCAGGTAATAATGGCACAATGATATTGTTTTATTTTTTAATGTTATTTTTTGAAAAAAAAAATCCCCTTTTTGATGATGATTTATATGGTTTCGATTGGTCCGTGCTCTAGTGTTCAAAAACTAACGCTTAGATATCAATGTACGTACGTGAAATTAAGCTCATACGCTGCTCACTTACCTGTGTGTAACCGGGTGTGGATCGTCAGTGTTCCCTTTTGAGTGAACGTTTTGCCGCATATGTCGCACATGAATGGAATAGCCACCTTGCCATGATTTTTTATGTGACATTGCAAATTCTTCAAATGCTTGAAGATACGGTTGCAAATTTTGCAGGTCATAATTCCAGGCAGCGTATGTTTGAATTCATGCTCTACTATGCGTTCGGCATCCCGGAAGATTAGATCACAGTACTGACATTTGGTTTCCGGGATTTCCAGATCGTGGTTAGCTTTTACGTGTTCCAGCGCAGCGGCCAATGAGTCGAAATTCTGCGAGCAAAGCCCACACAAACAAGGCCGATTCGCTTCTACTTCGGAACAGATCAACTGGTGTTCTTTCAGTTCTTCTGGATGGACAAACGATTTCGTGCAACCTTCGCAGAAATGAGGTTTCCCGTTAAAATGTAGTGTGCGGTTTCGATGATCCAGCAGGTGACCAATAGTACGAAAAGGTTTACCGCATCCTTCACAAGAATAGTTGGCCGCTTCGTCGTGGTTGCGTTTTTCATGCAACGCTAGAGTCGATGCTTTCAAGAAACAGCGCCCACATTTGCTACACACAAATTCACCCTTGACGTGAACATTCTGATGTTTGCGTAAGCTGCTGAACAAAGCATAGGATCGATCACATTTGTCACATTGGAAACGTTTTTGGCCGTCCACGATAGTGACTGTAGCGTTGTATGTTTCTGCTATCATTTTGGCGTCCATCAGATCATCTGCTTCCTTTTCTGCGGTGTGTGTGCGCTCATGTGCCTGACAGGTTGCCAACGTTACAAAACGTTCATCGCAATACACGCATTTAATTGCAAGTCCTTCTTGGTGCTGCCGCAAGTGTTCGCATAATACTCGAACTGTAGTAATTTTTTTGTTGCCACACATCTGGCAGTGATATGGAAGCCAATCGTCATGTAGCGTTACGTGGCTATTCAAGTCATCTCGATCCTTGCCGACAAACTTGCAACAAATGTAACATTTCAGTTCCCGCTTGATTAATTCCGGATCTGTCGACGTTTCCTTCAAATGGCGTTTCTCGTGTATCTCCAAATCGTGTTTTTTGGTAAACTTTTTATCGCAAAATCGACACATAAAACGCCTGTACCGATCCATGTCCAAGTCATACTGCTCGCTGTGCATCCGTCGCATGTGACTACTCTGAGCTTGGGCTGAATCGAATCGAGCAGCACAGTACTGACACTTATGCTTCTTGGTTTCGTCATGCTGTCGAAAATGTAGATTCAACATTTTCATGTTGGTAATTTTCCGCGACACACAGTATGTACACTTAAACGGTAACATTTTTTTGTGCTCTTGGCGCAAGTGTTTTGCCAGCGCACTACTTTTCTGCTTGTCCGAAACACAAATGAAACATGTGACCACATCGTCCTCGCCATCCGAATCGTCACTGTCTTCATCGTGTTTGGTCTTCCTGCGACGTGCCTTTCGTTCCTTTTTCACTCGGGTAGCAGTATTGTTAGATGGCTTGTAATCTGTGTCGTAGACATCGTTTTCCGAGTCGCCGCTGTCCGAGTTGGACTTAGGTTTTTGCTGGAATTTATTTCAAATTATTAGAAGAACAAAAATTAAAACTTTTTTTTTCTAGACATTTGCTCTACGACGGAGTTTGAGCTCGATTTAAACCTCAGGTAAAAGTAAAGAAATATTAGAATACATAACATAGAGGAATCGATAAGGAGTAGTTGAAAGATGGATTTCAAAGGTGTAATTTAATGTTTAAAACAGGGGCTAAAAAGGCTAAACCTGTTGAAAATACAGGTTTAGACATTGTTCTGGAAAAAGCTCAACATCTTAAGCCTAGTCCAAACTAGACAGTTTGAACTGCGATTTTTGTTTTAAGACGAAATTTGTTGTGGTTGAATGGAACATGAGAGAGTCTCGTTATCTCCCGAGTAAAATAGAAGAAGTTAAGACCGCCTCGAGACCAACTGTCTCCTATAGTGTGGGCTAGCAATATTCCCAAAAGTACCTGCTTATTTTTTGGTGGTCTTCCACGTTTCCGTTTGACAACCTCCGGAACAACCGGTTTAATATCCGGCTCCGATTCCGTATCCGGTTCTGGCAAATCGTCCGCAACAAAATCATCATCGGATGAATTCTTCTCCGAAGGTATGTCCTCTTTCTTTATGGTGGACTTGTTGACATCCGCAGGTTCTGAATCTACTACCGCTGGCGTTGTTACGGGTGCCTTTCGAAGCCACGCTGCCGAATCGACCGGTTCTGCTTTAACGGCTTCCAATTTTTGCGGTAAATCTTCAACCAATCGAACGTCCACCGGAAGTGGTAACATCAGCGGGGTTGGTGGTGGTTGATATTTATCGTCGTATTCGTCATCGCTACCGTGAATGCTTTCCGGTTCGTCCTTAATTTCGACGTCTTCGTTCAAATAGAGCGAAGCAGGTGGAACTGCTCCTGGTTTGATTACGCCACTGGACCCAGCCGTACCTCCAGCCAGTGGATTGCTCGAAGGCCCGGTCGGTTCATCATCCTGCTTGACAATGTAAATTTCCTCTACATCGTTGTTAGTTGGGATGATATGTCTACAAAAGAATATCTGTCAGTTATTTATTTGCGTTAATAGGGGCTTGTGATTTTACTTACCGAAGCAACATTACTGAAGAATTGTTTCAGTAAAATTTAACTTTTAACCAATTAAATACCTAAAAAATTCGATATTTTCCTGGCATTCGCAGCTCGCAGCCCCGTTTATAAGTTCACACGAAAAAAGAAGATGAAGTCGCGTTCTGTTGACGTTTTCCAATCGAGCCATCAGTGTTACCAGAATTCGTGTATTATCACAAAGTGTGCATTAAATTTCAATATACTCACTCATTTGGCGGAACACTCAATTGAAAGTTGTAAAATTGACCCGTTTTTTCGAACCACCGATATTTGTCAAATAATGGGTCTTTTTGTCGGATCAAATTTACACCTTTTTTTTAAACAGCCCGCAAACGCTTAAAGACGGGTAGTTTTTTTAACTTGAAAAGTTTTGGTAGAAAAAAAAACAAAAATATCGTCGCGGTGCAAAATAAAAACAAGAATAATCTGACAAGTTCCCGCCTGTGTCGCCTTTCTAAAATTTGAGCACCTAAAGAACGCGGTTTGGACACAGGCTAAAAGTTTGAGTTCATGCTACTATGAACGCTAAAATTAGTAGTATAAAAAAAATGAAAGAATTCTCTCTTGATTCCAATCTCAATCCCTTGGTTTTAATCGGCATATTCTATCGGAGGATAACGATTTTTTGATTCCCTGGCCCATGACAAAAAAACAGTGTTAAAAGAAGCCGTGTTAGAAAATCTGAGCAAATTCAAACCGCGTAAAAAAAACGTTAGTGTAAATCAAAATTTTTTGAAACCTCGTTGATGAACTGTTCTGCAGTCGCAGTTATCCGTACGAAGGTTGATTGAAAAGAGGTTAACGTGTAGAACTCCGAAAGATTTTACACTGATTTGACAGGTCGCACGAATGTACAAGTTTGCACAAATGTCGCAGTCATGAATGCGCAGTCCAATTTAGTGCGCTGCGATTGATATTTATTTATTTAAATGCACAATACCAACCAGCAATGTCGTTTATGGTTTAAAATTAACCATAAAGTATTGTAACTATGATCAGAGTGTATGAAAAAATTGATGACAAAACATCATCATCAGTGAAATTGTGACGAAAAGTCCCAAAAATCTGAAAATTTTATTTTGATTAGGGTTTTTATCAATTTTTCAGATTCCAACTCTGTCTGGTTCTAGGAACAACGTTATGTTGTGTCGGTATGTATATAGAATTGGTTTTTATAATTTGCCTGCTTGAAAATGAGTTCGATTCCATCACTTTTTTTTGGCAGCCAAGTTTTACCCGACAATAGCAATGGGATCGAACAAATTTACATTATCAAAACGGAACCACCGGATGGGGAACAAACTACTGATTCTAAGGGCAACACTCTCGCCGGAACCGATGCTTCGGTGAAATTGATGGAACCAGAAGATGTGGATGAAATCAAGCAGGAACCCGAGGACAGTGACGGAGAAGATGCTGATGATGCCAGTGGGGAGAATCCTCCTGCTCATCCAGGCTTTGGAATGTTAGACGTGATCATTAAAGAGGAACCAGATGAACCGAATGAGGAAGAAAGGGTGAAGAAAACTAAACCTCAAAGTCGCGAGTTCAAATCGCCAGCCAAAAAAAGGGCAGTAAAATATACACAATCAAGCTCCAGTAGCAGCAGCGAAGATAGCGACGATGATTCTAGTAGCTCGAGTTTTCTAGATAGTGATGATTCCGAGGATAAACGTCCAAGAAAAGCAAATAAATCTAGAATCAGTAACAGAGGTCACGCAGAGAGGATTGTTCGTAGAAGGAAGCCTAGAGCAAAATCGTTCAAAGAAAAAGTCAATAGGAAAAATATTGTGAAACGGTTTATGTGCCCGTACTGTCCAAACATGTTTTCTACGATTTTCAATCTAGAAAGACACGAAAAAAGCCACGAGGAAGATATTCCAGCTGAAAGGCGAATTTATCGTAAGCGCAACTGGTGCTACGTGTGTGCCCAGGAAATGGACACCAAAGAACGATTGTTCGAACACCTATGTACCCATGCAGATTGGTTGCCCTTCTATTGTCCCGATTGTGAAAATCCCGAGAAAATAATATCGGTCCGAATTCTTAACAAACACTTATTGAACCACCGGGAAACCGGTCCTGGGTTCATTAAATGTATCTACTGCTCCGAAACGTTTCACACACTGGTCGATTGTACGACACACGAGGGTAGCCACAAGGACGAGGCAGCGCAGGAGCGGGAACGGCGAGCTGCCAAGGAAACCAAGCGACTAAACGTGAGCGTGATATTCGTGGACGGGATAAAACGGTACGAGTGTGATCACTGCAAAAAGTCGTACTCGTTGCTGGCCACGCAGCGACGTCATGTCAATGAACACACGATGGAGAAGACGTACGTTTGCAAGACCTGTGGCAAAATTTTCAATAAGGCTTTCTGCTTGACACTCCACGAAAAGGTTCATTCGAATGTGAAACCGTACAAATGTGAAACGTGTGGTAAAGGGTTTAAAGAGGTCGTTCGTCTGATCGAGCACAGGTATGTGTATTTTTCAAGGTTTAATGGCTTTTTTATAACGTTTAAAGATTCAGCACCTGTTTAAAAAAGTTGGAACGTTATATTTCGCTCCTGAAATCTCAGCAATTAGCTAACTGATCAGTATTTTGTGATAGGTATCAAAATGTTTTTATGATAGCATAGAAGAACGGTTAAAACTGCATTGCGATGGTTGATTTTTCAGTTTCACCATTCAGACAAGCATTTCATTCAAACCTTCAAAAAACAACCCTTCAGACAGTATTATAGTGGAAACTACGAATTTCAAGTAGAAACTTTTTCAATTTACCAAAACTTTTGAAGATAGGAAGCAAAGCGCATCAGAGCATTTTCACACAACCCATATCATCCCTATATTATAGAATGATCGTTATTGTTAGTTGTTTTGTCGTTTCCAAACCTGCTCCAAAATTTTACAGACGCATTCACACCGGGGAAAAACCGTTTCCGTGTCTGTGCGGCATGGCCTTCCGCAAAAAGGATAAACTGAACCTGCACAAACCGAACTGTCTGATACCGGAGGATATGGTGGGGTGCGTTTGTCGCTTCTGCCAGACCGAATTCCCGCTGTACTCGGGAATGATGCAACACGTTAAGGAACGGCATGCCGAGGGAATGCGTGAGAGCCGCTGTAAACTGTGCCCCAGTAAGTTCAACGACGCCGTTCAACTCGTTATCCACGAGCACTGGCATCGGGTGCCGAATGTCATCACCTGCACGAAGTGCAACCGTCTGTTTAGGAACGAGAAATCGCTGGAAGCCCACATGAAGGTTCGTTTAAATTTGTTTGAAAGTTTGTCAAATGATTGATGAAAAAAAATTGTGTGTTTAATAAAAGTGTTTCAAACTTACAGGTTCACGTGTACAACCCGCATAAGTACATGTGCGATGTATGTGGGAAGCACTTCCATGCTAATGTGAATCTACGAATCCACCGGCGCATCCACATCGGCAAACGGAAGCACCAGTGCACGTTCTGTCCGAAGATGTTTTACGATCCGAGCACGATGCGGAGGCATCGCGTCACACACTATAATAAAAATAGCAAAAATTTCATCGCCGATCTTCCGCCACCGGATCCGGAGGATTGCGACGAGGATATTGGCATTGATGAGGATATCGGGCTGGACGAGGACATCGACTTGGAAGAAGACATTGGGGTCGATGAGAACGACATGATGAAAGCTAGTTCATCGGGGCTGACCACGTTAAAGGCCATGGAAGTGGTGCCCCAGCTACAGCAGCTTTAGACTTCGGTTAGGTTAATTGATGTTTTTTTTTATTGTTGGCATTTTGGCTTAGCTGGTTTGAGTTTATTTTCTTCATTATTAGAGATCTAAAAATGTTTATAATATATTTTCTACTATCGTGCAATATGTTTAAGCAAATCGCATTGATTTTGTATTTAAAAGAAGGTTATCAAATGATTTAAAATTCTAGAAATATTAGTTAAAGTAAGTATATTTTCAGATAATTTTTTTTCGAAAATTTATGAAGGTACCTACTTTAACATTGGTGGATTATGATAACCTACGATAGTCAATATTATAACTAACTCGTACATAAGTAACCGTAGTGTGTCGGGAGTAAATCGGTAGTTTTCGACGCAGTGGAACAGTGTTGAAATTGAATATTATCTTTGAAGCCGAAAAAACAAATCGCATGATCGTGAATAAATAAATTTATTGATATCGTACCATGCCTGATTTTTTGCTGGTCATATCACATTTCTTAATTCTGTTAATATAAGGTTTTTTTTCCATTTTATTCTTTTGAGAATTATGCTAGCATGTTTGAACTTGTTTTAAATATTAGATCTAAGTAAAAAGAGCTATGAATACGTTTAACAAATATGTCAAGTATAATCCACCTCAAAGTGTTCATGGCACTTTCCAAGAAACCATTCGTAACCTAAAAATGTGGCCGAATTGACAGGTACTGCTCGTGCAATTATCATACTGCTGCCTCGAAATAAAGATCGCCAACCATGTGTCTGAAACAAATCAATGTAACGTAAGAAACGTGAAGGCGCTCACCTTAGTTGGACGTACCCGAACCAAATAACGAAAACTCTCCATCATGGACGGCTGATTGGTGGTGCTCGTTTCGGTCTGCATAACGGTTTTCACTACATCAAATGGTACTATTATGATCCAGGAAACCACACCGGCCACTGCACCGGCAGTACCAATCAGGGAGGCTTCATATCGGTTGCCGACGCCCCTTTTGTTATCACGCTTCAGTCTGTGCAGCCGCTCCTCGATACCGAGGATGTACTCATACACCAACATGTAGATACCGTATGGAACAACGTCCCGGCACATGAGCGGCGTTATGCCTCGATACATTCCCCGAATGCCCTCGTTGACCACGATGTCATGCAGGCAGAGCCACGGATGACCTACGTCTTGAAAATGGAAAAAGTAACATATAATTAAATTTGTAGACTAGGCACTGTTAACAGGACTCAACAAGTGACATCGTTCAGAACCTACATCGAAGTGTTTGTAGCCGCACTTTTACTACTTCCACGGGACACCCCAAAAATACTTGCGAAGCTCCGGCAAGCGATCCTGCTATGAATACGTGCTTTCTCCAAAGCCG
The DNA here is from genome assembly GCF_029784155.1 of Uranotaenia lowii. NCBI lineage: Eukaryota > Metazoa > Arthropoda > Insecta > Diptera > Culicidae > Uranotaenia > Uranotaenia lowii. The sequence continues at coordinate 151,836,934 of NC_073691.1, read as the reverse complement.
TTGCTTTTCTTCCTGTGTTTTACATCTAGAAAATGGAGAATTTTTTCTTTGGGAGGAAGTTTACTGTACTTATTTCACATGTACCTGTACTTACTGTGCTTGTAGATGGCGTATTTCGGAACCATAAATAGAGAAGGCAACCGAATTAAGGGCTCCTCCGGTAAGAAAAGGAAAAAGCATCCCTCGGTAGAAGCCGGAAAGCTAGAAGAAATTATTATTCATATATTTAAATCCCAAGCTGTTGTCGTAACATCATGATTTTGTTTCAGTAGCATTTATTGCTTAGCCAATTCAAGATTAAACTACCTAGGTACTTGTTTGATCAAATAGCAGCAGTGAAAAGTGCTGAACAATCTTCAGTTTTTTTCGATTTTCTTCGTATAAAAATAAATCATAACCCTCCGCTTCGTTCTAGTCTCCGAAAAGGGAGACCTCGACCAGCTTGCGGTCGACTACCGTCTTCAATGCGTTTGTTTTTGTATCGATTGTTCGAACCGGGCGCTTCCTCTTGGTGGTGGTGGTGGTGGTAGGATTCTCCATGTTGGCAGATGGACCCGGGGCTTCCTTATTCTTGCAGCAGACAGAACTCTCACTTTACATAGTTATAAACAACCGTCGCAAGAACGTTTTCCGAAGCGCGCTCAGGCATGTACAATCAAATAGATGTTCGTGATAGAGACCATCATCTCATACGAAATCTATCAATTTTCTAAAACCTTAATTTTTTTCTAATTTCTGCCAAATTTTATTTGATTTACCAAGTCGTTGGAAAAAATAAGAAAATCGTCAACGTAAACGGTGACGAAAAGCATTTCACCACACGCCAGCTGATAGTACAGACAATTGTCCACCTTCGATTGTGATATGCCAAACTCCTTCAGTGTTCCATCCAGTTGTGCGTTCCACACCCGTCCGGCTTGCTTTAAACCACAAAGCGCCTTTTCGAGCAACCAAACCTTATTGCTCGTATCGCCGAACCCTTCCGGTTAATCCACGAAGATGACCTCATTTCCGAGACTTCCTTGTTGATACGCACTCACAGCATGCATTTGCTCGATGTCAAAGTCGTGCTCCAATGCAAGTGCCAACAGATATCGGATCGTCGAATATCGGACCACTGGTGAATAGACCTCGTCGTAGTCGATTTCTGGACTTTGCGAACACCCCTCCACGACAAGACGCGCCCTGTACTTGTCGATTCGTTCGTCAGGTTCTCCCAAGTTTGATTCTCCTCCAAAGATCGAATCTCCTCTCGCATAGCGGCCTCGCCAGGACTTCATCGTAACTCACGGAATCTTCAGTAGCAACGAAAGATATCTGGGGTGAATTTTCCAGGACAGTAAAAAGCGTAAAAGTAACGTAATCGGAATACTTGCCTGGAGGTCGGCGCTCCCGACCGCTGCGCCTAAACTCTAGCTGCTGATCAGCCGGTCTACTAAATTGCGGTGGGAGCGCAGATACAGCATCCTCGGATTAGTTAACAGGTTCTTTGAACTGCATCGTTGTCAATTCCATGAAATTGAAATTGAATTGAAGAATTGACCAAACCTGTCGGTTTTCCCTCTTCTACCAAGATGACATCACGGCTGATGAACACTTCGTTGCGGACCGGATCGTACAACCTGTATGCCTTGGAATCTTCGGCATACCCAACGAAAATGCATGCCTGGGACTTCGGATCCAGCTTCTTGCGTTTTTGCTTCATCGCACGTGAACCAAAGACCTTTAGATGATGCAAGTTTTCCGGACCATGCTTCCTCGGGTGTGATGTTCTCCAACGCTCTTGATGGACACCGGTTCGTAATGTAGGCTGCCGTCATAATCGCTTCAGCCCAAAACTGCTTCGGCAATTTGGAATCGTTCAACATCGCACGGACCTTTTCCAGAAGAGTACGATTCATCCTCTCCGCCAACCCATTTTTTTTGCGGAGTGTATGGGTACGTTTTCTGGTGCTGTACTCCGTACTTCTCGACTTCTCGTACTTCTCCGCATCTATTCGTTGACGTACTCGGTTCCGTTGTCGGTTCTCAACACCTCCAGTTTTCGTCCAGTTTGCCGCTCGAACATCATCCTTCACCTCGCTTTTCATTCCCAGGAAATGCAGGAATACCTTCTTACTGGCGTCGTCTATGAAAGTAATGATATAACGACTTCCACCAAGCGACGGAACATCGATCGAGCCACACAAGTCTGAGTGCACCAGATCCAGCAAACCTTTCTCATTGGAACCACTTGAAGGAAACGGATTTCGGGCGTTTTTCCCTTCGATGCATGCCACACATTCGGGTATGGTTCGGAACAATTCAAACCGTCGACCATCGATTGCAGTTTCGTCATGTTCTGCTGACCGAGATAACATAAGCGTTTGAGCCACATTTCTGCGCTTACCGTCAGCAACGAACCTGCGATTCAGTCGATATAGCCCTTCTTGATGAGTTCCAGAAGCTCTTCTCGCGATCCTTACAGCCTTCTGCGTCGAACAAAACCGTCAATCCTTTCCGGCATATTTTGCTCACCGACAGTAGATTTGTTGCCAACTCAGGAATCTGCAACACCTTTTGAATCTCTATAGGACCTTCGTTGATTTCCAGCTTGACGAAACCTTTGGACATAGACA